>NW_015113455.1:169780-255098 GCF_001443285.1 Poecilia latipinna | reverse complement strand
GTATATATATGTGGTAATACTGTCTACATTGTAACTCATTTTAAGTAAACACACAAAGGTAACACTTTATTTGAAGGGGGGTGAATAAGACTGTCATAACACTGTCATAAACATGACATAACACCTGTCGTGAACATGAATAAGCCTTCATGAATATTTATGACTATTGTCATAAAGCGTCATTCGGTAAATTATGACACTTTTAATACAAAGTTGACATTATTCAAAATGCCTTGGTTATGACAACTTGTCATTAACCAAGAAATCATTACTGATATAAATTTGTTATAAAAGTATTACTGATTGCACTTTAAAAATCAGGTATCTTTATGTTATTAAAGGTAAAGTTTAAACAGTAATGATTTCTTGGTTAATGTCAAGTTGTCATAACAAAGACATTTTGAATAATGTCTACTACGTATTAAAAGTGTCATAATTTACCGAATGACGCTTTATGACAACAGTCATAAATATTCATGAAGACTTATTCATGTTCATGACAGGTGTTATGTCATGTTTATGACAGTGTCATGACAGTCTTTTTCACCCCCCTTCAAATAAAGTGTTACCATAATTTCTAAGTTGCATTTACTAGCACAGACCACAGCCCAATAATATGGGTCAATTGCAGTAATCGGAATTAATGCAGAGAGATTAGGCATATGCATGGATCAGTCATTTAAGCTTCATATGGAAAGTCTCATGATTTTAGAGCAGGATATTATTTGTATTGCAGCAGCTAATACAACTACCTTGGAACCCTTTGATAAAACCTTAGAAAAAGCTAACAAGACAAATTGGAATGGTCTGATTAAATTGATAATCATAGAATATTAAGGGAGGGCAAAGAAATGGATCAATCTAATATTTCAATTTAATATCACCTAAGTGAAACTGAGTTTAGGTTTAGGTTTTATGGTACATTTGTTGAGAATTAGTAAGCAAACAGAAACTAAACAAACTTGGATGAATGCATGTGAAAAAGTTTTTTTGGAGGGATTGTCATCAGAAGAAGTCATGAAGATGTTTAGGAAAAAATATTGAGATGAAGGGGGTAGCAAAAAAATGAATGAGAGAGGTGATGAAGATGAAGGCTTTGCATAAACAGATAAGGGTAATCAGTGTAAGAGGATTAATGGAATGAAAAGGAAATATGAAGAGCATTGGTGAGAATAAATGATTTAAAAATTGGTCATTAAAATAGATGAGAAGGACAAAGGGGTGAGAGGGAGTTATAAACAGGGCTGAGAAGATAAATACATTGAAAAAAGCATCACGAAGAGGGATCAGTAGGATGAGGAGGCTGGAAAGAGGTTGTAAAGATGAATTAGGAGGATAAATGGTATGAAAAATGTGCATTAAAAAGTAATAAGGATGAGTAGCGGGATGGAAGTAAGGTAAGGTAATTTTATTTATATAACATTTTCAGCAACAAGGCAGTTCAAAGGGCTTAACATAAATTAAAAGGAAATATAAAAACAATATAATAAACCAAAAGAAAAGAGCAAAAGAAGAAAAATAATCTAATAATGTTGATAAAATAGATTCTTCTGTTCTGAGGTAGTTTTTTTTTTTTCTTCTGGATTCTAAGTTTGTTCTGATCCCTGTTTTGGGTTGGTAGATAATACCCTCTGGGCTTTCTAAGTTATAAATTCGTAAAAGTTGTGAGTACTCCCCAATTTCTAAGTAAAAGTAGAAACTAAATGATAAAAGATAAATATTAGATAAAATGTGCAGAATGGAGAAGACAGATGTAAATATCAATGTCAAATGATTGGATGTAGGGTTGAAGCATGACCTGGCTCCCAGACCAGAAACAGCGCTTTAGCTTTATTTTAAAAGGCAATATCTGTGCTTTTTTTCAAAATACATTCAGTCATATCTCTGATTATCACATTTTTAAAAAAATTCACATTTCATTTTTATAAAATTCTTTAAATATTTAAGTGAATCTGCCTTAAAATAGCTATGCCAAGTTTGTGTTTAAATTAAATGAGGACTCTTTATTCTGAGGAAGTTTCCAGGTATTCTCTCATCTCAGCTGTCAGAAATGAAATCTGTCTGTTGTGCTCCTCTGCAGAAAGAGAACGATGTTCCAGAAGATCGTTGACCAGTCAAAAACCTACGAGAACTGGAACGACTGGACCAAATACATGATGCTTGAGACTACGCGCAAAGAGATTGTCATGTAAGCAGAAATGTGCTAAAATTAATGTTCCACAGGGAAACAAAGACAGTTAGGTCTCAGTCCTGTGTCATGTTTGCAGGGCCATGATGATGACTGCCTGTGATCTTTCTGCAATTGCCAAACCTTGGGAGATCCAGAGCAAGGTAGATCCATGGATGATCTTCTTACAGGCAATTTTAGGATTGTAGGTATAAAGTAGCTCTCCAGTGTAGCTCACAACTATCTTTTAATGGTGATAAAACACACACTCAGGCACAAACTCTGCAAGAACCTAAGATAGAGTAGGGAACGAATGGTATTTTGTCAGCGCTACCATTTTTCTCAGCAGCGTTCGGCGGTGGTTCCTGATGGCCTCATGCATCAAAAAGCAACCTGCTGCTTTTCATTCTCCTCATCACCGCCTGCCAGTCTCAGCATCTTATTTTAGTGAAATATGTAATGTGCACATTGCCTTCAAGCCAGCAACTACTGCATATCAACATGAACAGCAAGCCTATCTGGCCACTCGACAGGCAGTGCTTGATGGTCATTTTTTACCTTTATTTGGCTGTAACAGCCTCACAAAATGTGTTCATTTTCAGTAACACCTGCTTCATATTATTCAATGTAAACACAGACTGAAGTTTTATGGCAAATGCATCATCAATGCTGCATCTAAAAGGAAATTAGGTGGTCTTATAAAGCACAGAGATCGATAAATTACAGTTAAAAATAGATGCTTACACACACTGCATAACAAGTAATATTTTTCATCACTGTTTGACATTGAATCAGACTAAACATTTCCTGCTTTAACTCATTTAGGATTTCCAAAATTGTTTCTGTTTCATAAATGCTGCAATAATGAGAGAGATCTCTTATAATTGCTGCTGCTAATCAGATGGTTATATACTCTAGGATAACTATATCTTTGCCAAATGTTGCTCAAAAACAACAACAAAAAAATTCATATACAGATGGTAGACAGTCTTGTTCATAACATTACTTGGAGCCTGAGCTGCTGTGCTCTATGCAAGAAACGTTGCTGCTGCCGTTGTATTGGGTGATATTTTGTGCTTTTCATCCGGTTCTGGATAAAAAGTGCAGTGTCTCTGTACAAGCCTTGGAGCAATTGTTCCTTCAGAAACGGCTTGATGACTAACTCTTTCAAAATGAGTGTGCTGTGCTGAATACAGAATTTACATATTATTCAACAGATCTTGCTCTGCAGAGTTTTTTGGTTTGCGAGGGCAGATAATATGGGCTTTCATTTCATCAAAGACACAAAGCCAGAAAGCTGCCTCGTGATCTGCAAATACCCTTCTCATTGTGGGCCGTTGTAAAAGCTTTAAAGAATGATTTGAACAACATGGAGGGGAAAGATCTATTATATCAGCATTGTATAAATGCTGGTCCATTTACAGTTTTATATCTTTGCTGAGTACAAGAGCCCCTAAAATTCAAACATAAATCAAAGGAAATTGAGATTGTTAAGCTCCACTTTCTCAAACAAGAGTATTTTTTTATGCTTTAAAACTTATATCCTTCCTTTGTGCTTGCATTGGAAACCAAAATATTGGCAAGGTGACTGAACGCACATCTCAACTCTTCCTCTAGGTGGCGCTGTCTGTGGCTGCAGAGTTCTGGGAGCAGGGAGATTTGGAGAGGACCGTCTTGGAACAGCAACCTATTGTAAGAGTTCAACAAAAAATAACCCAAGCTGGATTAACTTATGCTTCTGTACAATACAATATTTCTGCATATGCTGTGATATGGGGTGGTTGATCTATGTTACCTTTATGTCAAATTTTCTGAAATTTCCTCAGCATTTACACGTTGACTCATTAGACCTGTTGCTGTCAGGATGATTCATCCTGCTAAAGATCCTGAATCTTAATGGCTTTTCTGCTATCACAAAACTACAACCAAGGCTTTTTAGCCAAGCAACAGTGACTTTAGTTGGATATATCAATAGATGATGTTATACATGACCTTTAAAATAATTTATGTGCAAGACTCTTAAGTCTGTGAAGACTGTTTTTCTCTTCTGCTGAGAAAAACAGTTCATACCAAGCTTAAAGGTCATTCTTGTAACACCACAGTTAGAACTGCATGTCACAAACCACATACAAGGAACACAATAAACTACGGACACACATTTACAGCCCAGTCATATTTTTGAGCTTCCTGGTAAAGAAGTGATCAAAGTCTTACAATACTGAAAGAATATTTTCATACAAAAATCTAATCCAATGTAATTACTTAATATCAAAATTTAAGAAACAAGGCGGTAAGGAGACGTTGCACTATGAAGTATTTCTGTTATTTTTTTTATAATTAGCTTTTCCAACTGACTTGTTTCTCTTTTTTTTAATACTTTTTAATGAGAGGAGTAGAATGACTGGAAGGGCTCTTGGGTATAAAGCAGGATAAGGCCTTCTTTTAGCTCCCCATCTGAAGACAGAGAGAAAGAGAAGGACACGATGAGAACAGAGAACAAGCGACAGCAACACAGACCAAATGAACAGACAGATTAAATTCCCTGTGGTGGCAGTGTTGAGCAGAGAGAAGCCATTATGTGGAGCACTGATTCAGAAAGATCGGTCACCGTGGCCTTGACCCAGCCGACCGTACCTTCCCTGGCTCCCCTCAGCTTCCTCGGTTTTGTTCCCTCGTGTCCTTGAGACGCTCCGAGCGTGAGAAGCTCCATCCTACATGTTTTTACCTCCAAATTTAATAGCATCCATCAGGAGGGAAAACTTTTCATTTTGGTACAGTTTGCACTTTTCCAGCAGAGGATTCTGTGACTCACCGCTGCCTGACGGGACTTTGCAGAGGCTGGGGCACTCAAGCTGTTTTTCTTTTCTTTTTTTTTTTTAAATGTGTGGGTGGTAACTTTTACAATTGTGTTCAGGTTGAGCTTGTCACAGAAATTCAAACTTGTATGTGCTGCTCAGGTACATGTTTTTTTTTTTTTTTCTTATTTGAGGGAAGATAAGTGGTCTGCTAGATCTACATTTGAATAAACATTGTAAATACTAAAAGGCTACATGATAAAACAGCTTATTTTTTCAGTTATTTCTTTCTCTCTGGGTACAGGTTTAAGCTGTGAAGGACCAATATATTTTAACCATCCTTGCAGATTAACAAATTTACAGAAAAGATATTAGCAAAGACAGTCTATCCTTTCCCATTGTTCTACTAGAACCACCTCTTATTTACCAACCAATTTCCTTTTCTGTCACCCTCTATTGGTTTCATTTAAGCATATTATTAAATAGTTTACATTCTAAGGAGAGTTGCCATTAACTCTGGAGATAGAAACATAGAAATAATATGTTATTGACAGTGAAAAGGACCTTCAAATAGGAAGTAATAGGTTGTGAGTGGTGGTATTAAAAGTTAATGTTGGAGGCAGTTTCTGGATCACCTTTCAAATGTTGCAGTTAATAAAATTTACATCTGTTCAAGGTGCAAACCATTTCTCATCCGTTGATCTCTGGGGATGCGTTTCCCACTGTAGCTCTGAACAGCCTGTTTTAGATAAACTTTCCTTTGAATGGGTTGAAGTTTGCAACAGACAGCTAATTATGCCAAAGATGATTCATCCATGCCCAACATTAAATCCAGACATTTAGTGTAAAAGTCCTGCAGTTATAAACCTTCCACTCCAAACTTCTGAAGCACAAATTGTCTATCAGGTGAAATATTTTGAACATTTTTTAGCCTTGGTCACAAAATTTCAGTTTTGCCCTGTCAAAATGCAAGACCCTCATCCTCTCTCTGCTATAGATAAGAGAGCTGCAGCTTCAAAACTAAGAAAAGGTAAAATGATTACTGTGTAGAAAAACCCCCAAAATAGACTGTTGAAGCTCATCTTTAAATACAAAGTACCTCTCAAACCATGCCTCATTTAAATCCGGCAAACTAAAAAGATGAAGGCTTTTCTGGTAATGTTATATAAAATATATCTCACAACCAAATAAGAACCAGATGTGCTAATGTATAGAAAAAGCATTAGTTAGCTAGTTATTTCATAACTATGTACTAAAGCCAGAAACTGCATGAAAATATTTTACTTTATTTATTGAGCATCACTGAATGACAAGAGTTTAGTCTTTGGTTCATTGATGTGTTACCTTCTTTCTCTCCTTCAGCCTATGATGGACCGAAATAAAGCGGACGACCTTCCAAAGCTGCAGTGTGGTTTCATCGACTTTGTTTGCGCATTTGTATACAAGGTCAAACATCGTACCTTAGAAGTTCAAACAGAGAGTTTGATGTTCCTTGAGTGTTTTTGATTCCTTCCTACCTTACCCAGGAGTTCAGCCGTTTCCACGTGGAGATCACCCCCATGCTGGACCGTCTCATGAACAACAGGAAGGAGTGGAACGCCCTCAAGGAGCAGCACGAGGCCAAACTGGCAGCCATCGAGGCCGCTAAGCAGGCCAAAGAGGAGGCAGCTCAGAGCGCTGCAGCAGCTAAGCAAGGTGGGAGAGAACCCCAAATGGGACCAAAATGCCAGGTGTAGCATGTTTAAGAAAAAGTTCAGGATGCAAACTGTTTCAAAGGGCTGGAATCATGAAAGTAACTTCTCATCTGTCTTCTCTCTTTATTCTTTCTTCCTTCCTTTTTCCAGCAGCAAGTGCATCCCAGTCAAAGACTTGTATTCTAAGCTAGGAAGTCTGCTGTCACCCCAGCTCACTCACTGTATGTTTGTAGTGTATAGCTTGAGGTCTTTCTAAACTCACTCTGAAAACCAAGTTATCTTCCTGAAAAGTCATTTTAGCTTTCTAACTTATTTACATCTTAAATCAACTTTTTACTTTTTCTCTTCTGCTCTTTCTCTGCACTGCTTTTTTCCCTCTTGCCAGAATTTTGCTTTTTTCTGAAAATCATACATAAAACAGAGAACATTGATGATGAAGGGAGTATTTTCTATACTCCAATTTTTTGATGCAGCATTACCTTGCTGGCCTCTATGAATTGATTATAGATATGTGTGACATTAACCAAAACAGTGCAGGTTATTAGATGTTTATTTATTTATTTATTTTGCTCAAGATGCTTTAAAAACAATAAGGCTACCATAGTTCAACTTGAATGTCATTTATTTTGTATTACTGACACATCTTGATACATTGACACATCTGCATGCTGTAAAATAAGTATTTTATGTTTTTGCAGATAAAAAGTAATGGCTTGTATGAAGGGCATTTGTAATGTTTCTGTGCTATGTACATTAAATTCTCTTCTCTGATTCTATTGACTGGAGAATCTTTAATGATTATATAAACAATTCATCATATGAGGAAAAAATAAGCATTTAGGAGCTGAATGTTTTATAGTGATGCAAGACTTTTTTGTTCATCACTTAGTAAAATAGGATATAACCGTAGTTTTTCTGAACAAAATACTTTTTGTCAGAAATAATCTGCTTTATTGTCCATTAAGTGCATATAAAGAATATGTTTTCCATCAGCATATAGGAAGGACAGACCATACAAATAAATTAAAATAATTAAAAATGAAAAAGTAAATAGGTCCAGTGCATGTTTTTTATATGAAGAAATGATGTACAAACATTCATCTGCTACACCTAAATGTTAAGTACATGTGCTGTAACGTAGAGCTGTTGTTGTTATCCACATGTCATATTAACCTGTTTACACACATATTCACTCAAACATGTAGCACATGAGCTGTAATATAACTGATTACCTCCAGGTAGACAGAAGATACTGATCTGCACATAATAAACCTGGTGAGAAAATACAAAAAAAAAAAAAAAAAAAATCATATGGAAGCACTTAATGCCAACTGGTGATTTTTTTATTTTTTTTCTTGTCTTGAATACTTTTTTACGGAAATATTATTTTCATGTTTTTTAAAGAAAACATTTTAATGATTTGTTTATTTTTGAAGCTCATTTAATATGGGATTGTATAATACTGGTTCTTTCCACAAGAGGGACTAAAGTGAATATCTTCCATCCACTAACAAGCAGCTCTCTAAATCAAAGGTCGTAATCCAAGAAATCATAACTGCATCTTCTAAGTAAGAATCAGTGACGTACATAGTCTGTCTAAGGTACGTGTTACTGTCATATTTTTAGCTAAAATCACATCCCTGCTGCACTTACTATGCATTTAAAAAACCAAAATAGCCTTGCAAAATATTACAAGCATGTCCATTCATCCATGGTCTCTATATCCAGTGGTCATTAAGTAAAAGGCAAGTTATATGTTGGACAGATCTAGAACATTATCATATGAAATAAAAATAAATCTTACATCAATTTTGATTGAAGGCCAGTGATCTACCATTTTTCTGTATTAGAAAGTCAATGGCCAAGTGCACATGAACTGCTGAAGTGTCAACCAGTGAAAGTATGTGGAAAAGCTGACAGTTTTTGAGGGATGTAAACTCCTATTGTAAAAGTTCCCTAAATGTTTTCACAGCTTTAAATAAGACGTCTGTTGTTCAACATTTTTTGACCAATTTCAAAAAGGTTCCTGCAGGCTTACAGAAGAAAAATCACAACTTTTAGTGGCTAGTTTAACAAGTGAATAAATTTATATTGCATGCATATATATCAGATTCAGTGCATTAATTATAATGGAATAAAAATGATTTGTATAAAGGTTGCTCTTAAATGTGTTGAGACAGAACATAAACAAAAACAATATCACTTATATCCACCTCACTAAATAAAAGATGTGCTACAAGTTCTGATTTCCAAAAGAAGTGTTATTTGACACTGATTTTAATTTTGTTCTCAGGCCACATGTTTTCAGGGTTAACTCATGATTATGGGTGGATGTGGTAACATTCTTTATTTAATGTAATTACGACGTGCATGGGTCAGACCAAGCTTTTCAGAACAAGACTTTGTTTTTTTTCTTTGGAAATGTTTCAATGTTTACTATGTTTACTGACGGCAGCTCACACTAAACACAAAACAGAACATATTTTTTGAGGATAGTTGTGGAAAACAAATCCTTGTGTTGCTTAAACCTCACAAGTGCTTTCTGGGTTAAACCATAAAACAAGTTTTGAGATGGAGTCATCTGGTATGAATTAAACTAAAACCACAACACCATTATAATTTAAACTATGGAAAGTTAAGGTTGTGTGTCACACTTTAGCAACTAATGAGTAAAATGAGTGAATGACTGAAACTACAGTGCGTAGGGGTGAAGTTTGCTGAAGTAATGCAGATTCCTGCAGGGGACATCTATAATATACAGTATCTATCAGCTGCACTATTTCCTTCTATCAGTGTGTGCAAACTTTAGTCAATGCTCCCACCAAGAGCCATGTAATAACACTGTTGCAAAACTCCACATGATGCCAGAGATGGATAATGAAAACTGATTGCTACAGGATCCTCCACAGGGGGGCAGTTCATGTGCTAATTTCATCACACTCATTCCTCCGTCCCTCTCTCCCTTAGAAGCAGTGTTGCAATAATAGCATGGATACATAATCTTAAGTGTGTCGTCACTGGTGTGTGACGTAAGTGCCCGTGATGTAAGGGCTGTGCTGGGAGCTCAAAGGATTGCCGTATACGGTGCTGATGATCAGCGGAGCTTGTAAGGCTCGGCTCTGACGCAGGAACATCCCGTGACTGCAGAGGGGAAAGGCAGGGGGAGAGCCGCGGCTGCAGTGCACCCAGAGAGCCAATAGGAAGGAAGACTCTGCCTCATTCTAACTGTTCAGGGGCAGTCGTGATTGCAATGCTGGCAGCCAGTAAGCCAGAGTGGGGAAAGCAATGCAAGACTATTTATAGGACAGCTATGCATGGGCTGACTGCAGTTTCCAAGCAGAGAAAGTCACTTGACTAGTTTGTCCAGGGTTTCTGACACGGCAATGCATTTCATAATGCGCTGACCAAAGGTTGATAAAATGCTGAAGTTCAGACTGGATCACATGTTGAATTGATTAACCCATATTTGCCCAAGTGCATGTATTAAGTTCTCCAAATCTACTTTCTGTTTGTTTTTATTCTGTTTTTAGACTGTGTTATTGAATTTATCATTTAAATACATAATCTCATTATATACATTCACAGGGAACACAAAGTACAACAGCTTAAAACTTTAGGGATTTAATACATTTATCATTGTTTGATAATGAATAATATTGTGTAATTTGGTGTGTGTGTTTTTGCATGCTTTAAATTAAATTTAACTTGATTTAGAGCTAGGCACATGTTCTAACCCTAGAATTAACACAATGTCTTTTCTTTTTTATCATGATAATTTTATTCCTGCAGTGCTTTAAATCAAAGTGCTGTGCGAGCAATTAACAGAAAATAAAACAATTCAATGGACTCCATATTTTACCATGTTTTATTTGTTTAATAGAAATTACAAAGTAATGAAGCAATATTAAATTTGTGATAAAATCATTCAGTCGAGGTAAGATTTATTTGACTGTGTTGAGATAAAAAGCCTTAATTTAATTGGAGTATTGTAGGTTGAAATTAACTTCTTGAGTTACCTTTTTTATGTGTTTTTAAATGTAAGGTTGGAGTCCCAAATTAAACCCATATATTTAATCTCCAGTTCCTGTTTCCAGTGATGCTCAGTGATGCTGGTTGTTTGGTTTCTCTGCCCTTTGTGAACATTATGCAGACAGTTTTTTTGGTGTTTAGTAAACAGTAGGCATCTCACAACAAACTTAGTGTTTTTGTCAAAGCATTTGCAGGAATTGGGCTGGTTGTCTTAATGTCTTTTGGTTCCCTATTCACCAC
The DNA here is from genome assembly GCF_001443285.1 of Poecilia latipinna. NCBI lineage: Eukaryota > Metazoa > Chordata > Actinopteri > Cyprinodontiformes > Poeciliidae > Poecilia > Poecilia latipinna. Next base: position 244,173 of record NW_015113455.1, on the reverse strand, counting down.
AGAAAAAAATAATTTACTAATACAAATTAGAGTTCATTAGAGCTCCATGTTGTACCCAAAATATGTACTATAACTACAACATTTTCAAATACTTGAGTATGGTTTATATTCTTGAAAGTACCTAACTAAATAAAACACACCTGATGTGATCTTATTAGTTTTATATAAGCTTCAATGTTTGCAAAACACATATTCATAAAAAAAGGGGTAATAAAAAATAAAAAAAACTTAGGGCCCAAAAGAGAATCCGGGCCCTGGATTACAGCCCCTCTAAGTTCTATCTAGCATCTGGCCTGGTTCACAATCATCTCCAACTCCTCCATGTTAATGCTGCTTTACTTTAAATTCTTGTGATGTTTTGCATGTGAGAAAGCATGAAGGATAGGAACAAAGTTCACCATCAAAGAATAGAAAATTATATTTGTGTTGTCTGTGTTGATAAGGTTGTAAAATCTACAGTTTTATCCGATTTCAAAAGTTTTAAATCAATCTGTGACAGATCTTACAAAAATAGTATAACTGACACTATAAGACTGACAGATTAAGGGCCTAATAATATTTAAAAGAAAATATTTGTGTCACTTTTGTGTCACAGCACATGACTCCTGATTGCAAAGTGGATAAAAAGCCCACCTAACTGTGAAATGATAGAGATGGTTGGCTTCCAGTTAAATAAGAAAAGAATATTAAAGAAGCAAAATGAGATTCCAGTAACATTATCTGAAGACGGGATGTGACCTTTTTATCATTGTCTCAGATTTTCTTTGCACAAGCACAAAACCAAGTCAATTTATCTCAGTGTGAGCATGTTGTGTGTGCGTGTGCGTGCGTGTGTGCGTGTGCGTGTGCGTGCGCGTGCGTGTGTGTGTGTGTGTGTGTGTGTGTGTGTGTGGCTGCCTGGATCAGCATGCCTCATGAGGACAGTTTAAGAGGCTTATCCAACAACTCCAGCAATAAGCAGGATCTATGCAGAAAGCAAATGTATCACAAACTAAAGTACATCCACTCCACCTGCATCTGCTCAGCGCTCGAACACCAGCGCTCCATGAATCAGCGTTGAAATCCCCCGAGGGGTTCTCAGATATTCGTGGGTTAATATTATTTATAGACAGCAGAAAATGCATTTCAAACAATGTACAATGACATGTAATCAGATTATAGGTTAATCTTTTTTTTTTATTTCTGACCAAGATAAACATTTATATTGCCCAACTGTATATTACTGTATCTCTTATTGTTCTGCCTGCTTTTAAAAACATAGGTACAAAGTCAATGTGCTTTAAAAATACATTTACCAGAACAATGAGTCATAAATTCTGCAAAACAAAAATAATTAACCTTTTTAGACATAGCTGAAGATGACACATTTAATAGGATACCATCTAATTTTTATTTCCAACTTGAACTGTTTAAAATGAATAGGGAGAAAACATATTTGTGAACAATGCATGCTCATAACCTACTCGTTTTTTTCTTGAAGTTACAGATCAGGAATGTTGAAGATTTTAAAATGTTTACTTAGAAAATAGATCCTCCTTTGTTCTTGAACTTCTGCAGCTGGTGTATAAGTTGATCAAGCCAATCAGTCCCAGTAAAAGTTAATACTTTTAGTGGAATCAAAGGTTTTTCTTCTAACCTTTTGTGTCTGATTGAACTTCATTACTCCACATGACTGATTTACTAAAAAAATCTTGGTCCCTTGATTCTAACATTGTCATGACACTCAGAAATTTAGGAATGTTAACTAAAACAGCTGTTTTAGTTAAGTTTGTTTAGCTAAGATTTTTTATGTACTAAATGGCTCATTCAAAGTCTAGACTGAAGTCCATCTGAGAACCCGTGAAAAGAGCCAAAACTGATGTACACACAGTTGCTCTCCACCCAGGCTCACTGAGCTTGAGCTACTTAGTTCTTGTAATGGGGAAAAAAAACTTTAGCAGAAGACTGGTTGCACAAAGCATTGATGGAGTACAATCTGCTGCTTTCTGCAGTTTGTTACAATTTTATCTTCAAAATCAGGATTTGAAAATGTTGTTATATAAAACAATATCCTGTTTCCCTATGTAAATTTACTTCTTTTTTTTTTAGAAAACACTGGAAACACAGGCAAATAATATATGCTTTATGTTGTGCAACAAAACACCTAACTCATTTAGCATTTGCAAAGACGTTACTCATGCAGTGGCAGGTGCTGAAGCACCTCTCCGGAGAAATATGTGAGTGGAGCATATTATTGCTCAGATGAGCAACAGTGCTGAGTATAGAGCATCTTGATCTTGCTATTATAGGACATAATGTTGCACATGTCATTAGGGCAAATTTGCATGTAATGTACTCAGTTTTTGCCAGATGGTATCAAGTCAGTATGTAAAGCTAATAACAGTAACAATTAATCTGATAATATAATATGTAAAGAGAAAGAAATGAATTAACCACAGCCTCATGAACTGCAAAGGTAATTTCAATGGGCACTGAAGAAAACTTAAAAAGTCGAGCAATAATTAACTTACATGGCTAAAAATTGATTTGTCCAGAACAGATTTATTTTTTTTTTCATTTTCACCTGTTGTTAAACCTTTGAGTTCATAAAACAAATCAAAAACAAAATGAGTAAAAATACAAGACAATGTTTTTAAATTAATTTTTTTTTTTTACTAAGGGTAAGAGAAACCCTACCAACTACTCAACTACAATATCTGCTCAACCTATGAAACCACTCAAATAAAACCTGTCTGGCATCTTGAAGTAGGCTAATGGCTCTAAACAAATCATTTTTCCTTCAGCTAATGCAATTCAAGAACCCTTTCAAATGGTCCTTTAGCTCATTGATCCACATGTTTTAAATTTCACCTTGCATTCAAATTAAAGGTCCCGACATGTAAGGGGGGATTAACGTCAATCCATATTAATCTGATGCAAAATATGATGCACTTCCCTCTTGCCTTTGTTTAAAGTACTGACTGCATTGGAATCACAGGCCTGTATGAGGATCGTGGCACAGCGGTCAAATCAAATCACAACTCAAATCTGATTCAAATGGTGGGTCGTGACCTTAAATGGACTGTTGAAGCTAAAAGCTCATTGTTAGTTATTTTATACTATCTTTGTTAATAAAATTTGTTTGATGATCTGAATCACAAAAGTGTGACAAAAATGCAAAAACAGGAATGTCCTAAGGTGGCAAGAACTTTTTTACAGCAGTATAAGTCCAGCTGCCATTAGATCCTATTTTTAAAGGACTTTCAAATTTGTTTACAAAACAACATGAGAGTCCATGACAGGCAAAATTATGAAGTTTGGATTTCGAGGTAATGTCCTCCTCCTGGTGTTTCTGTCTGTTACTTCGAACCTCATGGGGGATAAAGCTGTGTGTCTGATATCTCTGCAGTGCAGAGCTGCTTCTTTTGCTGCAGTCACGACTACCCCACAGTAACAGCCGTACAGAGGATAGCAGGACAGGAAATGGCTGACAGGATGATTTCTAATCTCCTCTGGCTTTGGCTTTACAGTCATCAGATTTAAAGGTTAATACTTCTGCAAATAGCTGTTTTAACACGACTTTTAATAGCTCATGAATTACTGTTATATTTATCTGAATGCGTTCAGAAATTTAAAAAGAGACTATAAACAAGTAAGTAAAAGACACGCTGCTGAAACTCAGCGGTGGTTTGCTCTGCTGTGACTCAAAAAAGTTGAAAGGGTCACATTTGTTTGGCACCTAAAGTTACAACAAATTTCACATGATAAATCCATATTCCAGTTTTTGCTGAAGAAATAAGAGGCCATGCATGCAGCATTGCTGGTGTAAGGATCTTCTGTGCAGTCACATCATTGGTGTGGTCACTGACATGTGAATCACTGTCTAGCCAGGCAGAAAATTGCCAGCGGCCTGTTAATAGGGTGTTGTTAACCAAAGAAGGAGTGAAAATAGTGAATGTCTGTTAGTGTGCCATTGCGTGTGCTTGAACACCAGAGAATGCAGATTTGTGAAGACAAACCAAAGACATTGTGACGTTGATTCTTCGTCCAATTGTTCTTGCAGTGTGAAGAGCATCTGTAAGCAAACAAGCTAAAACTGTTAGTATTTAAACTCTAGAAACTGTTAAGGTGACATTTAACCTCTGCAAATTCTATCAGGTTTGCATTAATACACCTGTCTGCTGCTTATGTACTGTTATCCATCCCGTACCCCTACTGAGACAGTGGTTCTTAAGTGACAAGAGGTCCTAAAAGAGCTCAAAATAGGCAGAACTAAGCAGACTGAAATCTGATTACCTAAGAATGATTTTGCACAAAAGAATGTACTAAACATGTTTTGTATAGTCCTCAGACCTATCCAGACCCAATCAAAGAAACATAATAGGTCAACCTTTTATCTGTACAGTTAATATGTGTTTCTTGTTAAATAAACAAAAGCAAAGCCAGAATATTGTTCATTAGGATTTTATTTTTGGAGGCAAATCAATGAATATATGTACTTTATACAGTATATGAGGAGCACATCTCTACAGTTTCATAATGTAAACAATCTCTGAAGAGAAATGTATTCAGTTTAAAAGGAAGCCATAGTCGTCTGTTTTAAACTATTTACATGAATTAAAATATAATTTATAACATCAGATACTTTAGCTTCTATGAAACTAGATTTTAACAATTCAAAAATACTGAAATGCCTTTGTCTCCACATTCTCAAGAAATATGAAATTACACAACAGAGAAAAAAAACACCCTTTGAAGACATCAAAACTAAGTGGCATATAAATAAAAAAGAAAAAGAAAACATGAAATAAAACCAACATATGTAAAAATATAAAATCTCACTAGCAGTATTTACTTTTTTGTTTTACCAAAAAAAACTAGGTTAAAAAAAGAAGAAAAAAAATCATTTTTGAATTTGATAGTCATTAGATCTAAAGAGACAGTGAAATGAACAGTAATGAAAAACAACATAAACATATGCCCTTTTATATCCACCCCCAAAAAACAGAAAGAAAAAAACACTCACTCATATTAAGCAGATTTGACAGTTTACAGTCCCAAATAAGTATCTGTTTGACATCAGTGTCGCCTTTTAGTTTGTCAGATTAGCCATTAAGTTCTTTGAACACTTCATTTTAACTCGGCCCATATTGCAAGCACTCCTGTCGCGGTCGGGGATAATTTCATGGCTTAAAACAAACAGTGAGTGACGCAAAGTTTTACCGAGCCATGGTGTTAAAAACGTAACATCTAGAACTGAATCTCGGGACGTTTTCACATTTGTTCACAACCCTTGGTGAATCATTGCTCTTTATTTTTACTTTTTTTTTGGTCAGCTTGCCTATTAAGAAGTTTGTTTTCTCACCATTTTCCATTTTTTTCTGAAATGAAGAGTGGAAAGAAAGATATTGCATTCTTATGAGGGTAATTCCCTTTGGAAGGTTTTTTTTAAATAAGTTTTTTTTATTTTTTATTTGGATTCGCTGCCTATTGACCTAGCACCTAGACCAAATAGACAGCAGTTATTAATGTTGAAATGTGTCAACGTGTTCTCAAAACACTGCGAAGAATGACCCACATCAAAGTTTTCTATAAGAAAGTATATAATAATCTAGATATCTACACAAACACACAAATATATATATATATATTCATATATATGTATATACCTTTTTTTATAATATGGCTATTGAAAAAATTACGTCAGTAATTATTTAATAATAAACCACGTTGGATTGGAAAGAAGTTTAAATAGTAATATTAAAAGCTAATGATAGCTTAGTTTCCCCCCAAACTGATTTTTAAGGCTTGCCATGTTAGACATGGGATTGATCCGATTCCACTTAACCCTTGAAAAGCCTCACAGGCACAGAGGCAGTCACTGTAGAAACCATAGCAGTACTGCAGGCTCAAGGTTGAACTTTAATTTACAGGAAAAGACAGCGTATACCTCTCCTTTACGTTATCGACTGGTCATCTGCAAGGAAACCTGAACTGGATAATTGCCTGAATGTTTTTCAAGAAGAATGCACCCTCCCATGTCGACCTTTATTCGATCCAAAGTAAGGTGCAGCAGTGAAACTAGGATTTCTACAGTGCCAACATCGGCTGTTGGAAAATATTCACCAGCTTTTCTTCAACACCTCCCTGCCACATTCCTTTACCAGACTATACATGAACTGTATAGTTATTGGCCGTAAAGTAAGTGCTTTAAGCAACTCTGATTCAAACCAAATCTGTGCACCATCAAAAGGTGGTAATAATATAGTTACAACAGCTTACAAGAAGAAAATACAGTGAAGGTAGTTCACCAATTAGGACGATTTGTGCAGTGAGAACGTTAGATCAGCGTGTTCCGTTTATCTGCTTTTCTGACCACATTCTTCCTGTAGATTATTTTTAAAATGGCAGTCTACATACAGTACAGCAGCCTATTTAATCTGCAGCTTAACAGTTGCCCATGTAATAGCTCAACAATCAACCACACACTGTACATTATTACCTCCGTTTTTCACAAAGGCTGTCTTGAGATTATTACGTATTGCATCGGAAAATTGCTTTTTAAGAAAACAAGGAAAACAAAATCCACATTAAGATACAAAATACAGCCTTCTAGCGTGATTATCTATGGTGATACCTTTTCATTTGTTGTTTTTTTTTCCTTTTTGCTACAGTGTTGTGTTGGACTTTGTGTGAAGTTGGGATTTCCCCTTCATTTCCTCCCTGTATACTGAACAAAATTAACATACTGAAACAAAACAGACCTGAAATCTCCTGTCTTATTAGTAATCAAGTGTGACCCACCACCAAAAAATAAAATAAAATAAAAACACACAATAAATTTCATGTTTACAATGAGGCATAGTGCTATATACACATTATATATTCATATATTATCTTTTTAACATGTAAACCAGCACATTCTCTCACTTTTTAGTAGTATACATACTAAGCACAAAACCTTACTCAGTTCACAAGTTGTTGTTTTTTGTGTCCTTTTTAACAGACGACACCTTGTTTTCAATCAGTATGTATAGCACTAAAGTGTTAGTTTTGGACATCTGTGAGCCTGAAGAGGAAGGCATCCACTCCAGAATCTTGACTTGCTGTTATTTCATTTTTAAGCACTGAATAAGGCGCCTTTGTACTTAGTGTGCGTTCCTAATAAAGTCAAAGGAGAAACAAGTGATGTAAACATTCAATTTTTTTGTGTATGTGTGTGTGTTACCAAGATGTGGTTTAGATAGAAAAGACAAGAACTGGGACGGGGAGATTATCTGGCAAAAACGGGGAACTTTGTGAGGGGAGACCTGGAGAAGATGAGGCCTTGAACCCACAAAGAGAAGTTAGGGATGGAGAAAGAGTTAGGCTGCGTTTTTTTCTGGATGTCCTAGGCAAGGAGAGGGTGAGCAGATAAAAACAGGGGGAGTGGCACTTCCTTGAAGACAACATGAAAACGAGTGCAGTTAGAGACGATTTTGAATTGATTCTTCACCAATGAAGCGCACACAAGGAACAACCAGTCCACCAGATTGCTGTTCGACCTCTCACTGACCCGTAAGCGTCAGCAGTGTCCAACTCAAACACGAGACAAAGACAAAACATTCAATTACACGAGGATACAACGTTGAGACTCCAACAAACGGACACTGTTATGAGGCAAGCGGAGGACAGACTACAAACAGAGATCACCTCTGTCACAAGGAGCTTAGAAAACTAAACCTACACCCCTTATAACACCCTACTCCCCTCATCAGCTGTGAAAGCTTTAATCTTTAAGAAAACAAACTTTTGATGCTGTGATAATAGAGGAGGAGGGACAGCGTTCAGGAGAACCGCTAAACACAAAGACGGTCAGGACCTGGATGAAGGGATGTGAGGTAGAGACGCTCATCTGACCCGGTAGATGACGAGAAATCGAATTCTCAGCCGGTTACTTTCGTAGTTCTTAATCAGCTGATCCCTTGCCAGCTCCCTGGCTGCATTGTTGGTGGGGAGTTGATGCCACCAGATTGGCAGGATTCAGAGACTCTCTTAAGTTTTTCAAGGCATGCTGCTGCTGGCTGCTGCTGGAATGCACACTAGCTGCTAACCAGATCCAGTCTGAAGTTACCAAGCAAATCCATCTTTTGAAGCACCACATCGCTCCACAATCTTTGTGTGGGGACAACACGATGATTACATTCAGCTTCTTAAAATACATTCCTGCTCCATCTGTGACCGTAGTGTATTAATGGGTAATGCATTTTGTGCTTATAAAACCAAACAGTTCACTAACCCTAAATAAACACAATATCTTTAAAGACTACAACTTTGTGTTGTATTCAGTATTAACTCAATAGATGATTTGATTGAAATGGACTGGTGTAGAGAACACCTTGCATGGCTGGAACATGCAAGCAGGCTGTGAGGAAGGAGGTTTTACAGAATATTTTAGTATTTTTCCCATATATCTATAAATGTTTGTCAGGTTTATTTGCACATAGACTTTTTTAATATATTAATATTGGCCCAAATTTCCATATTGCGGCCAAATTAAAACCTTTTCCTATGTTTGAACTCATTACAAAAATCTCAGAAATGACAAACTACCTTATGTTGCTGTAAAATAAATTCCTGTCGTGCTTGATGCACTTGTTCCTATTGTATGTTAAACTACATGTAATTGAAGTGATGGACATTCCAGAGAACAAAATGTTTTACTCACAAATGACACCATTATTTGTGTTTACCTTTAGAAGAAATAACAGACATGTCAGGATATCGTCGCAGTTGAAAAGATTTATAAAGGATTTGTCAAAATATTGTCTAAATTAAGGCTATTTAAACAAGCTAAGTGTGTTTAAAGGATTTTTAAAAATTTCTTTAAACTCAGAGTCAAATAAGGGGTTTTTGTTTTACTACCTAAAATAGATATGTGACCCAGAACCCAGCTTTGCTTTAGTTTAGTTCTGTCAATGAGTTGGGTTTCAACTTGCGATAAACTCATAACTACAAATGGGTTATTTTCCAGTAAAAAGTAAGCCAATATCAGCTGTTTCTAAAGTGTTAAGTATTATCATTGAGATTCCAGAGAAAGTGCCCACACTGACAGTCAGCTGACCGAAAAAAGCTACTACGATTGTCCCATGTACAACAAAGACAAATTTGGCTGTAAAGATTTCCGATCATGAAAACCAATGACAAGAATGACATGGCAACTAAATGAGTCCAAACTGTCTCTGTTATTATAGTAGTTCTGCTTTAAACTAAAGTTGGCAAGCTAAGAGAGATGGCAACAGATGGCAGGATAGCTACCTCAGCAGACAACCCAACTAATCATTAATCAGATGATATCAGCTTTTTATACCATAGAGAAAACATTGAGAAGAGATAATATTCTTTACTGTTAATCTAAAGCTAAATTTCTGAATCATGGTCTTTTTACTCACACCAGTCTAAATCCTGAAATTAATTCAGTTTATGAAATTACTTGACATTTAGTTGCAGTCCAATCCAGTTTTTTTCACATTTCTGCCTTTAAACATAAATTAGAGAATCCTATTTTTTTCCAAGTCAACGGCCATCTTGATCTATTTGTAAATCTATTCTAAGGTAAGGTTTTAACCTAAATGAGTTTTATCGAAAACTCCTTCCTCGGTCTAAATTGGTTGTAAAAATATGAACAATGTTTAAAAAATAAATAGTTTAAATAGGGTCTTTGTGTGTAAAGCATTCACTAAACAAAGCCCACAGCAGCCAGTAGCAGAAGCTAAATATTTAGCATGGCAGAGTTAGACACAGAAGGGGGACAGAGGAGAAATTTACCTCTGTTACAGTGCATAGATCAAATCAAGGAAGCACTACAATTACAAAAAAGAAAACATGACTTTTTTTCTTCATTTTAGGTTTGTAAACTTTTATCAGTCATCCATTGATTACATTAAATAATGTGTTTGTTATATACTTTGTCCATGAGACACACACAAACACGCACACTCACACAAACACGCACTCACACAGAGTAAGTTTAAAAATTTATAACATACACAATTATTCGCTAAAACAAAACAGACTTTTTTTTCACATCCTGGTTATATGACCAGACAAGCAAACACAGCCTGCAGGTTCACCATTTGTGACCAGAAAAAAGGGAGCTTTTCTCTCTTCGTTTTTTCTTGTTTTTTTTTGCTTACAAAACAAACAGAGTGAAGGACACGCACACGCAACGACACACACTACAACGACCAACGCAACGCAGGGATAGCAAGGATTTGCTACAGGTTTTTTATGCCCGTTCTTCCAAGGCAGGGCAAAGACGACACCAGTACAGACAGGAAGCAGCTTTGTTGTTACCTTTGTTCAGAGAACTGTATCATTGTTGTTTTTAGCTGTTGTACCATTGCTGTTTAAAGTCCTTTTTTCTCCCTCCTGTCTCTTAACTCCTCGCGGTGACTTCCTTGTTTTTTAGCAGTATGCTCCGGTGAAAGAGACTTAAAAAATCAAGGTCCTTGTTACGTTATTCCAACAGTAAAAATGTAAACATTTTGCGAGGTTGCCTTGCACGGAGGTACTGTGGGCAGACCCTTGTTGTCAGCGGGGTTCTGCTGCAGTTTACTAAGGCTGGCCAGCCAGCAATGCTGGACTGTCAACGGTGCAGGGACTTCTGGGCCTCCTTCAGCAGAGTGTCAAAGTCCAGTGCATCATACTTACTCTTGACAGGGCCAGGGCCAGCCTCATCTGAAACACAGAAACACATTGAGGTCACAAAAGGTCCTTGTAGAAATCAAGCCTGAAACATTTACAGCCTCAATAAGGTCACAGAGCTAACGTAAAAATCTGCACCATCAGTCAACGTCATTCTGCCGACTTCTGATAAATGCATTTTTTGATGAGCAAAATGTACCACACATTGCAAGAAGTCTATTTTATTGTCTAATTGCTTCATTAGCTGACACAACTATGTTATTAAGGTAGCAGGATGGATGTATAGATGCTTTCTAGTGTGAATAGACTGCATTTCAGTTTTAGCTGTTTGAAATGGCCAAAAACAGCAGACATGTCATACCTCTGAAGATTTGTTCACTTTTCCAAAAACTCAAGTCAAGCTGCAGTGAAACATGACATTTTTCTGCTTTCTATATAGTCACAGAACCTCAATAATAAAAAAATCAAAGTACCCCTTTGAATTTAGCTTCCATTTAGTTTTTATCCAAAAACTTTCAGAACAATTTTCCCGCTTTGTACTTGACTTGTGACTACAGTCTCTACTCAGTTTACAGTCTTGTTAGCTTTGTGTTCAATTATTATCAATATTCATATTGTGAAAATTATTATTTTCCAAATAAAAAAGCGGGTAATGCATTAGGAAATGGCTTCTTAGTGATTCACAAACTGTTTTCTTCTTACTATGTAGCTGTTATTCAGATACACCACTCAACAGTTCAGTTACTTCAGGGTAAATTCTGGTCCAATGGTCCATTTCTTAGTTTAATACAACTTGAAATAAAAACCTCAATGCAAAAACACCATGATGTAAAGAAGATATGTTCAAATAACTTCCAGTGATAGGATTGGCTATAATAGATTTGAGTATTTATGCTTTGGTTACCAAGGTCTATGTAGCGTTTCCTTGCTAGCCTCCTTAGGCCTGGAGGTGCATTCTGGAAAACAATCTCTCGTTCTTTGCGATGTCTCTGAGGCCCCGGCTGACGTATCTTTATCACTCCGCAGCGCTCCCTTCAGCCACACAGAAAAAAACACACATGAAATATGTATCAATAAAACCTATTACTAAAGAGTGTGAACTGAAAGTTCATTGAATTGTAATGTCTAATGGTGTATTAGCTTTAAGTGAGCATTTTATCTTAAATAAGTACAAGAACAAATTCTAGACTACAAGAGTTTGGGGTTTTCTTTAGCAGTATTTTTAAATTTGTGTTTGTATTTAACAAATCCTGACAGAAAACTCCACACTACGCCGCCAGTTGTTAAGAAGCAGTATCTGACAACCGTCTCTAGCTCTGAGGTCTTTCTCTGAGTCAAGGACAGCAATGTGAACAGAACCTCCAATATACACAAAACCAATTGCTCTTTTTATTTTGCGCAGAATCTTCTTCATCCGCCTTAACTAGCATCATTGCAAAATCTGCTGTGTCTCTTCAGAAAAAGTTGATCCAGATTGGGACACTTACTCGTTGCAGATGATGACTTTGCAGTCCTCTGCATTGCCAAAAACTTGGAAGCGTCTCCTCAGCATGTTCTCGGTCACCCTGCTTGGTAGGTTATGGATGTAAAACACCTGGCAGTTGTCCTGGCAATAAGGAAACCACAGCAATAATAAGAACAAATGACCGGTTTTTCAAGCAGTTTAGAGCCAATGACGATACGCTTGTTGTTCTTTTGAGGAACTAAACCGTTGCCTAATGCTAGTCTGGGCCTTTGTCAAACCCAAGCAGACTTTAATTAGACGTTCAAAGACTTTTTTAGTTTGAATGAGGCTGCAGAATGTGAAGGGTGTGTACCTCGTCAGACTTGTCCTTGTTCTCCTGGTTGTCGTCCGTACAGCTCTCAGAGTTCTCACTGAAGGAGAATAAAGCAGACAGGGAGGAAGACAGTGAGTTGGTGGGAAACTGTAATGTGAGACATGTAGAAACAGGTGAACCACATCCCACACACGTCTCACACTGGTGGCAAAAAAGTATCTTTCTGTTTTATGTCTCTTCCCGTTACATTCTCTGTCATAATGTATAAGACATAACATGACTGCTGACCTCATTCTGTGAAAGGCCACCTATTCAAACAGTTCTGCCTGAAATCTGAGTGATGCTCCAGCATTTGCCCGGTTACATCTACACATTCAGCGGAAACAAACAGGACTTCTGACCTTATTAACTTGGACAGTACAGCTTCCGTTTGAGGAGTGTTTTTATTTTTTTATTTTTTTATATATGGTATAAATCACAATGCATTTACCGACTGAATTCCTCTGCTTCACAACCCAATGCTCAGGGCTAAATGCAGAGACTGAGGGGTAAAAACGTCAAATATCATGTGGTTATATGTTAAATTATGAATCAGAACGAGGGGCTGTACAATCCAAAAGAAGTTAGTGTGAATATAACTGGAACCATCTCTGTCAAAGAGCATTTTTACTTATAAAAACAGGAAGGCACCACCATATATGGATGATGATTCACAGTCAAACAACAGCAGCTTTTTTTTCTTTGTGACAGAGTGAAGTGAAGAACAGGATATTTTGGTGCAAATGTCGTCTAAGTATTTTATCTTCCATTCCATCTGCCACGTATGTAGCATTTATAGTGAAACCCAAATTATGACGAGACATTAGTTTATTAGTTTTTTAAATAAAGTCCAGAGATAATTGTGAGCTACAAGTCTGTGTATGTTGTGTATGTAGTGTTTGGCGATGGTGGCGTACTGCATATGATAATCAAAACCTTTATATAAACCTTTGCATTGTTATAACCTTTGTTATAACCTTTGCATCTGTGCAAAAAAGTGTAGATTTTGTTTTTTGAATCCAGTCCCTTGAAATATTTCTCTTTATTCTGAAGTCTGTCTCACCTGGAGTCTGTCTTGCTGGAGGGAGAGTCAGGACACATGTGAAGGATGGGTGAGGGAGAGCGAGACGCCGACAAGTGCTCCGCCTCTTCCTCAGAAACTGGAGGCGTTGCAGCAATTGACTGGCAGTCTGATGGCGGTGATGATGATAACACCATTGTCGTCTGCTGCTCCTGCGTTTCTACCACTTCTGTCATCACAAGGCGCTCCTCTTCGCTCTCTTGGACCTTTTCACCTAAAACCTGATTATCCACCACACTGGATGATTGGGTGCCATCTCCCTCACTGCCCCCCTGGGTCTGGAGTATGGCGCCAAGGATGGCAGCGCTGCGCTTGCGGCTCTCCCCGAGACTAAGCGCGCAGTAGTCGTGGTCACCGAAGGTGCGCTGGGTGTCGCCCTCTCCCGCCTGACCCATGCGCCGCAGCTGGGCGTAAAGCTCGGTCTGCTCTGGAAGCTTCCTCTGGTGGTGGGAGCGACTCAGCCAGGTTGAGCCCTTCGCGGTAACGTTGGTGTTAGCATTTGAAGCCAGGTGGACAGACTCACTGCCACCTCCACCATCACTGCTGCCGCCGCCTTTTCCTCCCTCTGTGGGTTTAAAGAGCTCATCCTCTACAGATTTGTGAGGCGGAGTGGTTGGAGGGGTGAGACCTGAGTGAGAAGGAAAGATATACAGTTTAATGTTGGTTGGTTCCTCTAAGAATAAAAACAAAATACTTATTGGCGCATTTGGCAAAAATGCATGAAATTTTTTTTAAATAAATAGCTCTGACTGCAACAGCATAATGTCATGATGAAACTTTTTGGAAAAAAATAGTTTATTATTTAAATCAATTCAGAAAGTAAAAATCTTACTGGTAGCCCTAACAATTCCTAAAAACTAAATGTGTCTGAAGTTTTGTAATTAATAGTTATGGGTCGCTAATTCATTGAGCTCTGAATTAGTTCACCCATTACTTGCCGTTTCCATTTGAAATTTATCTTTTAAGCCCATTTTTCTTGGCCACTCTTCAACATTGGAAAGAGAAGAGAATATGCCATTCTCAGCAAGTACTGTAGATGTGTGGTGGCTTGTGTTGCCGCCACACACAGAGAGAAGGGATGTGAAACAACTCTCCAAAGATCACTGTAAGAAGAACTGAAGCTTTTGGGGAACATTGTCTCCATAATGATCATTCAAAACCCATTTCACAAAATGCTTCCATGCAGGACTTAGGAAGCAGTTATCATTGAGAAATGTAAGATGGTGAGTTATGCACTTTAAGTTCAAAGAGTTGACTCAGCCAACAACCATATCACTGCACTAAGTTACTCTGCTATTATTGTTTTGTAAAAAAAAAAAAAAAAACATACTGGAAGACCGAGATGGAGTGTTGATCTTGGTCCCGCATTTTGTTCCGTAGTTCTGTGCTGGTAGTTTTATTTTTGAAAACCAACAGTAGATGTTGCTGCTTGGTCTTGGCTCCAGATTTATGATGGGGATGTTTTCCAATAGAGGTTACTATCTGCAGTGTACGAGTATGCCAAGTGGTTCGCTGAGAAGCATGCCAGCAAACAAATACTTTTTTAGTCTTCCTTTCATCACAAGTGATAACTTGTGGAATTTGCTCAATACTACTGAGTGTGTTGGTCAGATGAGACTAAGATTAGTATTTTTTATTTTTTTATCAGGGCAGATTTAGCCTGAAACAACCCTGAATGATGAACATGTTGACTGAAGGTCAGTGGTGCTGTTGGGCTGTTTTTCTGTCAAAGACTCCATTACCTCAGTAGTTCCCAAAATGTTCAGCTTCCACCCCAATAAAAGAGGGAACAACTAATAACCTTGAATATTGGTGCTTATACAAAACAATTAAATAAGAGTATAATGAGAAAACAAACACCATAAACAATTTTGGATTTACCTGTCATGTAATCTCTTCTTACTTTTACAGTAAAAATGGTTTTTTTTACCATTATAATTTTTGTGAATTAATTATTAAAGAATCTCAAGACCCTAAAATTGTTGATTCATGACCCAATGTGGGGGCCTGATCCAACTTTGGGAACCCCTAATAGTGCATCACAGACTCCTTGAGTGTTCAGCAGGTCCTTAGACTTAAATCCTAACTTGTGACTCTGGATGGACAAGACATTGTTCAAAGAGGAATATGTAATCCAGTCTTAGAGGAGAAAGTGTTGCCTTTTTGGCAAAGGGGGTTGTAGCACTATCAGCCAGGGTGCCAGTAAATACAGTACGTGTATAGGTCACACGGATTGTTTGATCAAGTATATTCCATAAATGCTTCATTATTCTCTCAGATCCATTGAAGCATCCAGATCTCTAGAAACATCCCCTCTGTGACTCATAGTCACCTATTAACTCCATTACAAACCATTTTGTTTTAGATCTGTAACCAGCCGACCGGGACATGAGTAGATGGACAACAAATAAGCCATTGAGGCTGAGATGAGATTACCTGCTGTTCCACACAGATCCACACTGAGCGTCTGCTCATAAGGCCTGGTGCCGAACTGGGGCTCTCTGGTGAAGAGACAGATCAAAGCAGAGAATTTTCAGCTCTCTCTGTCATGCCGGAATATGTTGCAGGCTTAAAACACAAAACACCAATCCCTCAATAGGTTCCGAGTCTCGGCTTTTTGCCTCTTTAAATATAAGAGAGCAGTTTAGGCTGATGTTTGCTGAATTTGAATTATTTCCTTTGTGTGAACAGTACTGGCACTTTGCTGCGCATCTCATTTCTTATCAACACAGCCATATGTGCTCTACTGTCCCCACTGCTTTTCTTCCTCCTGCTGTTGGTGGCTGTCAGTTTCTGTTGCTCTGGTTGCAATGAAAGGAAGTGGGTGTGCAGACTGGATTGGCTTCAGGCAGGGAGATCAATTACCCTCCACAGAAAACACCAAATATAGAAAAAAGTTGTTTTTTTCTTCTCTTTTGATGTCCTTTCGAGTGATTTGTTTAGAAGATGGATGGATTCTTGCTGAAGAAAAGCTTCAGGGTTTAAGGCCGAACGTGTAAATAAAACGTACAATTTCTGATGCAAATTTTGCATCAAACAGCAAATCAAAAAGACCTGCTTAGGTCAAAGTGAATGACTATATTAGGGTTGAGGATTTTATTAAATCTGAGCTGAATCTGTGACTTAATTTTCTTTTAGCCCTGTGAGAATAATAGAACAACAAGGACAGAGATAGCAGTGACTTATTGCACACAGATAAAAGGCATCACACAAATAAAATTAAGGACATGCAAACCCTGCAAACTGATATTAATGAAGAAAATCATTATTGCTCTAAGTTAGCAACAAGCTTAGCGCTGTCTTTGATTTGATTCCTGCTTTAACTCAGAACTGATGACGTGAAGCACGTCTAAGGACAGTGCTTCCAGTTTTGTTTGTTATGCCCCAAGTCCTGTGTTATGCTAATTACTCATTTATGAAGAGGTTTTCTCAACAATACCCGATAATTAAGCAATGCTTTATATTACTGAGGCTGTTTAAGGAGTCGGATTTAATGGCTTATTTATGATTTTTGCAATGTACAAAAAAAAAAGGTGATTAACACTGTAATTTATGTTAGACAGCTTTATATAATTTCAGCCTCAGTTGAACCTGCTCCATATTATTCCAGTATTAGATTAAATTTACTCCATTTGTTGGTTCTGGTTTTCAGTAAATAAGATATCAGGAAGAAAAACCACATGGGAAAAGATCCTCAAAAGTCTCAAGACTACCTGAGATCAGAAAGTGCTTTGATTTATTTTTTTTCCCTTTTTGTTGCAAATTTGAAAAGACAATCTTTGAAAACCAGTGTAGATATGTCAGTTTTGTTAGATTTTGTTCAAAATTTACCTTTTTAGTCAAATCTAGTAAGAAACTGGGAATTCCAACTTGACTGTAAAGCAAAAACATATTGCTTACCAATCTCATTGGACACCAAGGTTTTAAAAATTTACACTTTCATTAAACCATTAAAATTTTGAGTGCTGAAAGAAGTCTTGGGATTCCAGCACTGTAACTCCATCAACTGTTGCTGTGCACTGCCAGCTTGCTGACTGAAACAAGGCTTCCACACTTTTCCCTTGGTTACAAAATAGAAAAATTTGCTGTTCAGAAGTAAAATGGGTTGCAAAAAACAGTCAATGTGAGAACTAAAATAGCTATCAAGCTATGTTAGCAAGCTAATAGCGGCAGTACAGCAGCTAAAAGTGGGCTGAAGAGTCAATTGAAAACTACTACTAAATTAATATTTTTTTATATTTTTGCTAAAGTGTATATTATAATTAATCAACATCCTTTATAACTTTGGCACTCATGGACATATTTTCACCTTTAAAAATTCAGTGAAGAATACTGGCAGGAATATTAATCAATATGTCACTCGGTTCGGAAATTATTTGCATCTAAAGCCACAACACAGATTCCAGTGAAATTTTTTTACTGAAACTCCATATTTTGAAGGGGTGTACTTTCTTTTTACTCTGACTGTATGCTGTGTTTGTGACTATGTAAGAGAAAGTTTTTATTCTTCCACCAAACTCTACACATAAAACACCCCTGGAAGATAAAGCTATGCAATATATTCTAGAAGCATCATTTTAATACCAATGTGTGTAATATTACAACTGCAAAGGACTGGTTGGATTTTATGTTTCAAGTTTCATGCATGCAAATTCTGCATGGGAGAAGTTTATTTGGTCTGTTCTTGGCGCCAACACTTTATGTGCAAGATGCTTCACAAAGAGTGAAGACCAACATGATGGTCAAGAATACGATTTTTTTTTTTTTTTTTTACAGAAATTAATATCTTCATCACAATATTCTGCAATAACAGAATATTATTATTAATATTATTATTATAGAATACAATACAAAATATTTTCCTGATCCATCTCCAAACTGGGATATATTTTACCTTTCAACCCTGTTACTTTCTAGATTGTGGACCATTTACTGTTTGTGGACCATTTAGCAAGCCATTGACACTGTTTGAACGAAAAGCACCTAAAGTCAATGATGCAAAACAGCAGGTGCCTTTCACAGATACTTACCCTGTGGACTTTGGGTTGAGGGGCAGACAGAGACAGGCTCGCTTTTCTGAAATTAGAATAAGACCTCGGTTAGAACAGGGTGACGGTTACTACTGCTCACCTGTAAATATAAGGAGAAATACTTTTAGTCACTATCTTAAGCGGGAATGACCGAATAAATGGCCCACAGTATAAATAGTAGCAAAGGACAGCAATTTAGCAACATGAATAAATAGTGAGATACTTTTTCAATTTGTAACAAGTAAGGCAAATTGTTTGTAAGAAAGTTAAAATTCAACAACATGAATTCAGTCATTTTTATAGGGTCACTGCTCTCTGCCTACTACTAAAGCTGACAATAGCTGGTTGACTTCAGCTCAGGTTTTCATGTCTTTGTCAATGTTATCATGAATACACCAGAAGGAAAATCTCATCAGAAAATCTTATTTTATTAATCAACATATTTTTTTTTTCATCTCAGAGCATCAAATAAAAAAATATTTTTCCCTTTAAAAAAATTATTGCTCCAAATTTAGTAATGCTTAAAGTGAACTTGGCTATGAAGTGAGTGGTGTAGACGCAGCCATTGTGTGTGTTTGGTGATCTAACCATGGCAGCAGGATTTGGTCAGCTCAGAGGGATTGCTGCCATCGTTAGATGTCAGTTTTTCTGGCTGCGCCTCCGTCGTCGTTCCCCCTCCAGCCTGGGTGGGCAGGAGTCTGTCCGTGGGATTCTCATCCTTTTCCTTCCCCTCTTCCTCCTTTGCTCGTGTAGGCCTCAACCTTTTGGCGAAGCGGCTGGGAAAGGACGCCAGGCGTCTGGAGCGGCGAACAGAGAAAGAGCCGCTGGTTTCTGCCGGCTCTTCCAGGTTCTGCTGCAGCTCGGAGGAAGAGTTTCTCCTCTCCAGTGAGGAAGAGTCTTTCCAAAACTCTGGTTTGGGGTGAATGGAGCTGAAGGACTGGGCTGGGGGGCTTTTATTAGCTGGGGCAGAAGGAGCAGAGGCCGTGCCCCTGCTGGGACTGTGTGAGTGGGCGTAAGGTGGGCTGTGCAGTCTGTAAGGCTTGCTCACGTCGAAGGAGCTGCTCTGCTGCAAGAGCTCACGAAGAAGGGAGTTGGCCTTCATCTCCCTCCGCCTGGCGAAGGGAAGCCTTCTGGGGGCGCTGCTGCTGCTGCTGCTTGTCCCATTCAAGCTCCCACTAGTCCCAGGAGCGCTAACCAGTACAACTCTGCTGTGAGAGTTTGTGTTGGCTGGGCGGGGGACGTCGGGTTTGGTCCGCTGCCTCGAAAGGTCTCTGTCTTTGCGGTCCCAACCCTGCTGCTTGCGCATGGGCAGGCAGTATGTGTGCATGTACGTGATCAACTCTACAACGGACTGCAGTTCTTTGTCCGAGCTGAACTGAGGCGCAGCGGGCTCTGCAGGGCCAGCGGCCGCTGCCACTGCGCCCTCCACCTCGCTACTGGAAGACTCCTCCTCTTCCTCCTCCTCCCCTTCCTCCTCTTCATCCTCCTCCGACTCACTGTCCTCGTCCTCCTCTTCGTCCTCGCCCTCGTCGGTGTCGTGAACCGGAGCGTCCTCGGTGTCCTGCGCCGTGGTGAGGTGGCGGTGGAGTTCGGTGCACAGACGACTCGTGGGACGCACCGCTCGGGGCTTCCGCTCTAATGGGAGGTCGCTCTGGGGAAGACAAAGAGAATATTCAGGAACCAAACATGAAAATGCCTTGGACAATTATTTAAATATAAAATAACAAGAGATTTCAATCTTAAGTAAGTAAGATTAGATTTGTCATCAAACAGACAATGACCATTTTATGACGTTATGCTATACATATGGGAGTTATATTGTACTATGGAGTTTGAAATACTCAATTTTGACATGAAGTTTGAGTTTTTGTATTTTAAATGTGTTTTGGTTGTATTTTCCCAGAAACCCTTGGGCTATGGTCCACTTCCTGCTTTTTGAGCGGTCTCTGGTCTACTTGGCTTGCATTTTGATTTATCTTCAACCAAACCGACACCTAAGTTTTTAGATGGAACATGGTCCACTTTTTCAGTCTGCATCAGAGTCCGATTGCACATTCACATCACCTGAAGCAAACCGAACTTTCTGTGCAAACGCAATGTAGTTCAATTAAAGCGGATCAAACAGGGCTGGCGTGAATACGCCCATAAAGAGAAACAGAAAAAAAGCACTGCATTTTCAATTTCCTGCCTTGGATACATGATCATGGAGCACACAGCAGTAAATTTTCCTTCCGACTTCGTGAGGGATGATTCAGTCTGCAGCTGCAATAAAATGGCTGATCTGTATTACTCATACAGATAAAGAATAGAGTGAGTGAATGTGATTCACTGTTGCCCTTCTGCCCTGTCAGTCAATACTTCTACCATCTGCCATCAACGGTGACTTTAAGAAGGCCTTGTGACAGACACAGGCCAGGCTCTTCCTCCTGCAGCGGTTCTGTCTGCTCCTTATGTAGGCAACAACCTGCACGAAGGCTTCCCGTTCCCTATGCTTGTACAAGATAAATGACCAGTGCTGTAATCAATGACCACTTGAAGCACAATGCTAGCAGCCATCCAATTACTGCTAAGTCATACAGCAGTAGCCGTTGTAGATGTCCTCTCATCCCCAACACTACATTTATCACAAGCAGCAGCTGAAGGTCTCTGCAAGCTTGACGGCTCAGGGTTTTTATTCTAAAATGAAATATCTATCACTGGGAAAATAAAAACTGTCACCATATGCGGCGTACTGCTGCTGCATTCTGGACAGCTTTGATATTGTTTCCCATTTTTGTAAACATAATGGAGTATCTGAGAGCTGTCAGGAGACACATTAAAGCCTCCACGTGAGCTGACGAGACCGGATTGTCCTGAACCCTCTTTTTATTTACAGTGTGGCTGGTTTTATTTGATCATTTCTTTTACCATGTCTGTGTTGCTTAAACTCTCCGGCAGAAGCCAATTTAAGAAGCAATGTTCGGTTCTGTTGATGTTACAAAAACCCACTCCTCACCATATTTTTCAAGACAGATACTAAACTGCTGGGAAGTTCTGTAAATACTTCAAGAAAAGCCCGATTTTTTCCAGCCTGATTTTAAAGATGCTTCTAAAGATAATTACCAAACTAAAGCACTAACTTCTGTAACAAACGTAGAACAATGTAATAAATCCATGGTGGCAAAAAGAGAACAGCCACTTTGGACTCAGGTTCTCAAGATTTGCTATAACTGCTCCAAGTTTAAAACACAGCTAAGCAGGAATATTTGCACAGCCTAACAATTATTTTGATAGTATTCCTTTAATATTTATATGTACAAGACGGAGAGAGATACACTGTTTCAGATTGCATGTTAGTAGTAGTTAGCACTTCAGCTGGAAATGGTCAAAGCGGGTGAGGCATTTTCATTACTGAGTCAAATAGAATGCAGCATGAAAACACTTAAGCAATAAAATGTAACATCTAAAGCAGCATCACTAACAAGCATCTGTTTGTTTGTTTGACTCTACATTTCATTGCGAAACTTTTGTTTCAAAGCACAAACAAAAGCATTTGCTGGGTCTTTATCCTTGCTGAGTAACTCATAAAGAAGTGGAGAAAATGTAGTTAAATTCCTTGGGCTGCCAGAGATCTCAAAAGAAAATCTGTTTCTGGATGCTACTCAGCACACAAATCCTGGAAATTGTTCCGTCTGTTTCTGCCGACTGTCATGCACGAGCAACTTTTATTTCTGAAATTTGTATCTGGTTTTATATCTTAGCAAGTGATGACACAAGCAGTTTTCCATCCCAACCCTCATTGAGCAACGTTTTTGCTAGAAATATTTAAGCCTCACAAATGACCAAAAACAATCCAATAGAATTGAAGTTCAGAATCATTTCTGTGCATTAAAGGCTAGGCAAGACGAATTAATGCAGACACATGTAAAAACACAACTCCTGCAGCTGCAGTGATGCTGACTGCAAACACTACATATAGCTGTAAATTACTTCTGCCTCAACTCGCCACCCTGAGAGGAAGTGATTGGAAAAATCCAATTTCGTTATCTCACCAGCTTTCAGAGGACACGGAATGAGGCATCATGCAGCGAATAGTGAAATGTGCGTCTGAGTGTTTTTGCTTCTGTTCTACTTCAAACTGCTGGAAAGTGGGTATTTTTACTAAAGCATATATTAATGATAAGAGTGTTTTATATGTATGAGATGATATTGTCCTGTCACCTATTCACAGTAATTTGTACCTCACCTTAGTCAGAGGTCTGACTGGTCGTAGGCGCAGACTTCTGCTGCTGTAGCGATGGCTTTGGACTCCATCTTTATGCACGTCGATGCCGGTTGGAACATTGGGAGGAGTCAACAACAACTTCTTCAGCTGCAGAAAAAAAATGCATATGACATCAGGACATTCTCTTGGTATTTAGTAAGTAGAATGCCTTTAATAGTTATTAATTTAGTTCATATGGTAAAACTCAGATGTTATAAAGATTCATTAAACACAGAGGTATATATACTAGACATGGTAAATTAGATGATTATGGTTGAAGGCCAGAGCCATTGCAATATCAATGTGTGACCTGCCACAACTGCAAAGCACTGCTTAGAAGCAATATTTTATAGTATACTATACAATAGCGAACTTTGATTTCCCTAGATGCCCACACTAAATGTATATTTTTACCAGGCAAGATGGTGAAGCTTGCAAAAAAATGGATAGGAAACTTTTGAAGAAAGAAAATATGTGGAATAATCGGATTGTCATTGTGATACTCAGCAAGAGTTCCCTGATATTGTGAAGCCTTACTGTGCAACAGTCCAGTTGTTTGTTTGTTTTTTCTTTTTGGCCAGGATGTGCTGCTGTTGCTAATGCCTCATGCCAGTCCAACTGTACAGATCTACAGAAAACTCTTAAATCCCCCTGCTGCTTGTGCATGTTATTCTAGTTTTTCATTCCTCTCAACTTTCCATGAGATGCAACAAAATGTGAAAAGTAAACTTCCTTAGCATTGACCTTTTATGGTTTGACCTCCATGGGAGGATGTCAGTGATCATGTACTGGATTGCAGTGTTATGTACTGCATAACAT
Organism: Poecilia latipinna; assembly: GCF_001443285.1. Classification (NCBI taxonomy): domain Eukaryota; kingdom Metazoa; phylum Chordata; class Actinopteri; order Cyprinodontiformes; family Poeciliidae; genus Poecilia; species Poecilia latipinna. The sequence continues at coordinate 220,518 of NW_015113455.1, read as the reverse complement.
GACATTATCATAAAAATCAAGTTTTTGCATAAAAAATACATTTTTTTTTTCTATATGGGTATTATATACTTAGAAGTTGATGTTTTAAATTACAGCACTCTGTGTTGTGATACAATATATTAGTTTACAATACATATTTTTGAAGACATCCTAATTTAATGAGTTGGGTCATCAGATGGAAACACATTAAGCCAGAATCATTAGGATGCAAATATAGTGAATTAATATGTGATAACATACTTTAAATCACCATAGTACATAGAACAGGAGGAGAAAAAAACTATCCACATTGACATAAAAGCATTGAACATTCAGTTCTTTTGGCCTTTCACTGCACTTTCTAATCTATATTCTGTCAGGCGTTATAATTCTCCGCAGATGGATGTTTGTATAAAGGAATAATGTGTAGAAAAGGTCATGATACTGTACATTTATCACATCACTAAAGCTGACAGCTACATGGCACATTCACGTTTCCTATTAAAGAGCCAGATCCAGCTGTTCTTTTCTACATAATAATACGGCGTGACCACTGCTCCTCTTTCTCCCTCAGCCTCCTGTTCTTCCATCATCCCTCCATCATTCTCTACCTGTTCAACATTTTTTTGTTTGATTTATATATAATCTTGTTTTTTTTTCTCTGATTTCTTTGCGACTCCTTTCTAAATCAGCCTGTGTGACCCTAACATATGTTATCTTAATTTCTAAACTGTCACATCAACTATGCCCTCTTTTCTATCGTCCCAGACTCCTGCTCCCGTCCTTTTGTTGTTCCAGATCAAACACAAAGCCCAAGTTAAGGCATAAAGCATAGGAAACTCTCCTTAAACCTTCCCTGGGTATTACCTTTGAAATGGATATTAACACAACTGCTTCTCTTTCTCCAACTATCCTTTCATTACTTTTTTTTCCATCTGTGTACTCATCCGTTCAATCCTGAGCGTGGCTTCATGGCAGACCTATCAGCTGATATAAATCAGCTTAGGAAAGAAAATCCCCCTCTAAGCTTTGCAGCCTTTGCTCCAAAAGATGATGCAGAAAATACAGAAATGATAGGAATGAGGATTCAAAGGGACCTATTATAAAGACGGTCGACCTAAAGTGGGGGGCAATTCAGCAATATTGGGGGTCTGAATCACTTGGGAGGTGGTTGTGGCAATTTATATAGATGTATCAAAGCAGCCAAGCATCACTATTGATTCTGTAGTTGTCAGAAATTATCCAATATGTTTCCTTAAAGCTAATAATGTTATGAAAGGAGATTCTTTACTTTTTTGTTGCAATTTAAGGAAAAACAGGTGAGCTGGGGTTGTTTTAAAAAACAATAGAAAAATGTTTAGTTTTTAGCTCTGTAAAAACAGTAAAGAAAAAAAAAAACATCTGGCTGTAAATATAGCCAGAGTACTGCTATATTTGTACTACTGCATTTTCAGGATTGTATTTGTAAGAAAATATGAAGACCTTGGACTTTATTTCCTTGAACTTCACAATAATAGCTACTTTTTACACAAATCCACAGCAAATACAACAATTTTGTCATGGTTGAAATGTGACAGGATGGGATATTAACATGGCACTGAATTATTGTTAGAACTCTGTAATCAAATCATGTCATTGCATTCTGTTTATTTACTAAAACGTTTTTATGACTAAACACTTTAGTTTGACGTGTAATGTTGATATATTGGTCTATTCCCTATTATTAAAATGTTCTTTAAATGTCCTTTTAAAGGTTTCTGCATGGACCACAAGAATTATCAATGGCATCAGGACTATGTTACAGATTAGCCAGCTATCTTTAATAAAATGAGATAGATGGATCTGAGAAGAGCTGGTAGTGACAATTTATACTGAGTAAATAGTACGTACATTTAATTTAACTAGCACCTTTCTCAGACAGCAGTCACTAAGTGCTTCACAGTAAAACAAAAAAATAATAATAATTATAGGCTTTTTATGGTAACATCTTTATGAGAAAGTAATTTGAAACATTATTGGTAGAACTGCTTTTAAAGGGATTGGGTTTAAAAGTGCACCAAAATTTGACATATTTATATTAGCAGTTTATGCTGTAAAACTGCTGAGCCATGAGTCAAGGTATAAACAACTTTCATCACTGTTATAGTACTATAATGCTTTAATGAACACAACATCACCACCCAACAGCGCTGGCTGCCACCAAAGAATACTATCTGGGTCAATTGACTGAAATGGGACGATTGCCTGCGCCGCTAATGGGGCCACTGTGGCCCTTTGTCTGAGAGCCAACTTGGCTTGGAGTGTGTGATGATGCTCCTCTGAGAGTCCCATTGAGGAAACTGAAGAGTAGACTGAAGGTTTGAGTCTGTGTGAAACGTTGCAAACTCTTCGACGGCATGGGGGCCTCCCTAACAGTGTAGCCCACTCTTCTACTCTACTCCGCTTTGGATGCCTTCCAGAACTGCGCTGGCATCATCAATAGAGGCCTTGTTCTAACGTGGAACACACACATACAGGAAAAGTTGAAGTGGAATTGCAAACGCAGGTGATGAAAGAGAAAATGCAAAGGGAATCACACACACACACGTATGAACAGATTGTATGAAATGCAATCTGGCAGAAAACCAAAGAAGAAAGATAATGCGCTTCCTCAGAACAACTTCTTCTAATCAAAATAATCTTTTTGAAACCATACAACTTCTTACTCACTTACTCAAATAAGATGGATAGGAATACGCACATCTGATAAATAAATGTGTTTGTCCAAACACAAACTCTGATTAGATGTTTGATGTTCGTAAAAGTTAAAAACACGGAGTAGCCATGCAATTTTTTCTTATTTCCACTTATTTGTTGCTATTCCCTGAGGAATTTCAATAATGAATAATTCTGGATTAAAATAATGTCTCATTCAACCCATTCAGTGCAGTCTACTCCAAGCCAACAAATAAGATCCTGGAAAAGCCAAGTAAATTCTTAAAACAAAGAAAGTTTTGCATTCCAGGTACATGTCAGTAAATTTACAATGTAAAAAACATATTCTGTTTATATAGATGATTATGGCTTATGGCTAACTGTTCTGGATTGGGATTATGGTACAGGTTCCCATATCTTCCCATTTCTAAATGGGTTTTACATAGGTTGCATGTGCACAATTTTCAACTTTTTCCTTCTCTCAACTTTACATTAAAAAGTTGTAAACAGTGGACAGTCAGCTTCTTTAACAATAATAATAATTTTTTGCCTTCATTCTATGTTTGTCCAAAACATTATATAAATCATGTATTTAATGGTCTTTAAAATATTTTAACTTCCTAAAAGATGCTTGAAAAACACCACTCTGTATACAAAAATCTATATAATATAGCTGTATTACTTTTTCAATTAAATTACTTAAATAAAATAACTTTCAACTGATTTTTTTCTCTTTGGAGATACAAATAGTACAAAATGTTTACTATATTTATCTTTATCATTTTTAAAGCCCATAAAAACTTGTATGTGCAATTATGAATAAAATGTGTGCCGTTATTCCACAATAATTACACCGAGAGCATTAAAAGCACAGACAGTGAGCAGACAGGGAAAGAAGCACTAGAAAGTTCACTGTTAAGTGCTGGTTCATCTGCAGAACCAACACTTAACAGTAGAGGGCAGCGCCACACTCGGACCTGAGCATGAGTGACAGTAAACATGTGACAGTAAACCACTCAACTGATGGAAGGATAGGATGAATTACACACACACACACACATGCGCACACACACACACGCACATCCACACACATCTGGCAGCTTCAGTTGAGTAAAGGCCTAATGTTATTACAGCAGGCTTTTCTGTGTGAGTGGATGTGAATGTCAGGTTGCTATATTTGCCACTGATAGTGCACTCAGTGGAAACAGAGTCGGGATTCAGGATGATATGATTTATATTTAGTACAGCAAAATATCCTGCTTTTTTTCAGGGGCGCTGAACGTCACGGCTGGATTTACATCAGGGATTTTTGAGACACTGCACCCTGAACAGGCGCACCACAAACCTCTTTAAAGACTTGAGGAATGATGGGAAAACTTGCTTGAGCATCTCAAACTAAGCTACGAAAAGTGTGCAGTTTACCAGTCTTTCTGTATGTAAATGATACGATTTCAGGCGATGAAATTCCTAGAAGCGATGGGTCTTACTGGCTCGTCACAAACTGCCTGCTTGCAGGTACAAGAAAAAGTTACGCCTGTGGCAAACTGATTCAGAGTCAGGGTAGGAGCAGAAACCCTGCAGAAGATTTTGTAGAGAGGACTGAGTGTGTATGAGAATTATCTGTTACCATGAAAAGGAGACAGAGCCAAGCTGTCAGAGTTGAATCCATAGGGAGAGAATAGGTTTTTACAGATCTGTGTTTTGAGTGCATAAGTAGGGCAATGTTGAGGGTTGGGTGCTGGATAAGTTATGGAACGAGATGTGAGGAAAGTGCAAAATTCGTACAAGATCACAGAGTTCACATCAACATTTAAGGTATAAATGGAGAAAACATGTAAAGTGATTCATCTTTGAACCCAAATGAGCCTCTGCTTCTGGTTTGACCCTTTCTGTTGCTCCATAAGTCTGGAAACAGAGACATGGGTAAGTCAGTAACCAGCCTGCTTCGACGCTCGTTTAGACACACATCAACTGATAACTGAGGGTTTTCAAGGATAAACAAGGACAATTGTGTTTTTTTCCCTACACAACAGCAAAGAACATGAAAGAAAATGCCATCCGGAAGTGTGACCTCTCTGTACTGCTGACATTTTATTTAGACTAAAACAATACCTTCATGGCATTTATCAGACTGTTGCAGCACAATCACCTCTGTGTCCTGATGTTTTGCTGGATGCCGTTGCTTTGCCAGCTTAGAAAGCCCACACAGTAAGTGTCATTGCTGCCAGGCCTGACTTTTTGGAAATGTCTTTCACTGACACTGTAATGGCAGGCAGTTGAGTTCAGATGTTTACATACATACATATTTTTAATGGGAATGAATGTCATATGGGGCTTCAAATAAAAATAAATACTTTTTTACACAAATTAAAAACCTACTTATCTTAAATTTAAATTTTACATCATAGATGTGCATCAAAATATTTTAAAATAGTTCAGCACAGAGCACTTCTGTCCAAGTTTATATTTTAGAGAAGAAAGTTTGGAGGTAGTGTAATTTGCAAGATTATTATGTCATTCACTCCAGCTTAAAAAGTCTCTCTGTTTTGACAGCATATTATTGTAATTAATTGCATTGGGAGAGGAGATGTCATAATGTAAGAGAGAAAAGTCTTTAGAGAAAATAACAGCAGAATTTTGCCTACTTTTAAATTAGTGATTTATATCTGACTGTGTTGGAAATGTGGGACACACCATTTATACAGGCAGCAAAATAGTGCTACTGCATGAAGCTGCTGCTACCATGCATTTAAACTGAATACCCTCAAATAAACTGAACACCTTCAAATAAAAGTCATACTTATTGTTTCAGTTTTAGAGCAGGAGCTTCTTTTTTAGATTCACACTCACAGTCCACAGAGTAAAACTTTACTTTCTGCTTCTCTGTTTTCAGATTTTCCAACAATGTGGCTGCCAATCACAAATTTGCTTGTATGTAATCTCCTTTACCCCCATTGAACTTTCACCAACTGCTCCCTATAGTGCTAGGGATTATTTGTAATTATTGGTTCACCATACTGTAAGTGTACTTTAAGATGGATGGAGGCTAATTAACAAAAACAAGTGATGCACAGGCCTTTTTTTCTGCAACACAAAAACCCAACACTGTGCCACAGAACAGGGAAGAATGTAAGACCCAAACCGACAAACATTTTTTGCTTTTCTCTTTTGGACTGAATTATAAATGAACTCATTCAATATAAAAGAGGTTAGCGAATTTTTCCTGCAGAGCAGCTTGGTGAATATTTACGCTGCAGGTATTCAGCCATCCAGCTTGACTCGTGACTGCCAAACAATGGCATCTTTGTTGACCGGCACTTACTCAGAGAGCCTTAGACGCAGGCCCTTATGCTGTGAAAGTTAAGTCAAATTAAGGACGCTGGGTGGATTCAACTCGACAAGTGCAATAAGGCCATATTACAGCGCTAATCATAAGTCGTTTGTGGCAGTGAAATAGCTTCCTGCTTTAATTAGGCTTCAGAGCCGGGTACAGGGCTGCATTCTTCTGACAGCTGAGCCAACACAAAAGAAAATGGGCCACAATATTCCCTGTAAAGGGATACAACAATTTGTTGCTCCTGTATGATAGGCTGTGGGGGGCTGGGGAGGTGCTCAGGTGCAGGCTGATAACAGGGAGAAGTCAGAGCGAAGAGAGGAAAACACGGTTTGTTCCCAGAAATGTGGTTCAGGGAACGATGAAGGGAGGCATGCAGCAACACAGTGTGAAAAGAGAAAAGAGGGCTTGAAAACAGGCAATCACATGAGCAACACGATCCCAGGCATTCATATGAGTGTGCTAACAAGCAGGTGTGATTGTTACCCAAACCAAAAATGTTCTGACTGTCAAGGGCAAGCCTTAATTCTTCAAAGGGGATATTTCATCACACTTTTTGCTAAGATATCTTATCCCCTAACATTTCTTTATTCAGTAACATACAGCTGAATCCTAACTTAGGACTAACTTAGAATATCCAAATCAAATCCAAAAAGTTAAACTGACATGTAAATTCAATACATGTCACCCTGTTGCATTGCAATATTTTTTTCCTGTTAATTTTGATGATTAATTAACAGATTAAAGCATGCAGCCTGTTTCTCTGAAAACTTTCTCCCTTTTCCTTGAAGAGACACGTGGGTCTTGGAGCTACAGCAGCCCACGCTCACTGAACAGGGACCGGATGAAAGGTTACTTTGTGCCTTGGTGCTGCTCTGTTTTTTGGGGAGTTAAAGGCAGACTTTGAACCTCGCAGGCCAACTTGAGGGGAACATCAAGGTGTGACGCGCAATGAAGATTAGAATGCCGGTGAGACAGAAAGTGGGGGAGCATGGGAAAGGAGAGGCACGTCGAAGCACGGGTGAGGAGGGGATAGATGGCGTTTGAAGCCCGAATTAAAGGACCCACTCTGACAGATGTCGCTTTCTGAGCTGCAGGGGACTTTTGATTTTCAGATCTTTGTAAACAGAACCAGGAGGGAAGCGTTAATGTTCTCAAACAGGCACTCAAAGGTGTGCTGTAAACTGACTGGCAGGAACATGAAAGTGGATGTTCATATCTGATGTTTTTGTTCATAATATTGTTCTCAGAATGTAACCAAAATGAATATGACTGTAAGTTAACAGATGTTCTTACAAGAGATAGGTCCTCTGTCTCGGCCCCCAGTGGCTGACTGAAGTCCTCGGCACTCAGAGGAAGACTCCTCTCGTCCTCTTCCTCTTGACTGGGCTCTTCCTCCAGAGTTGGAAAAACAGAGAGCCCGCCCACCTCGGCATCCACCATGCCATCCAAACTGTCTGTCAGGGCGGCCAGTAGTGCCGCATTCTCCTCTTCTATCTGCGAACACAGAGAAAAAAAAAAAAAGGTGAGAAAAGAAAATACAACAAAACAGCACAGAAAAGGACTGGAATGGATTCTTGGAAATGCTTCTTAAATATTTGTGGAGATGCAACAATCAATCAGTCAGTCAGTCAAAAAACTGGGAAATATTCCCTGGTTTGGTCCTAATGGTGAATTTTATTCCCTATAATTCCCTTCCGCTCACAATCGCAATATTCGGCATTAGTTTGTCCAAAACTCCTTGGGGGAGATTTCAGATTTAATGCGTATGCATTTAAGACTGAGAATATCACTGGAACTTATCTGAGGACTAAAAAGGGAAATTAGCTGTGCTTCTCAACTAAACGCCTCCTTTGGGAAGATATTCATGAATGCAGGGTGCATCATATCCTCCAAACTGATACACCTTGTGTCTATAAATTTTTATACCACTTCTTCTTCTTTGTCAATTAAAGTAATTAATCAAATCTTTCTCATGTTAAAATGAACTGTTTTAAAATCAATTTTATTATTTAAGAGAGTAACAAAATTAGTTGTTGTACTAAAGAGGTTATTTGTAAACATGATTGGCTAAATTATTTTTGAACAATTCGCATTAGGCTGTTACTGAAATAATCTTAAGGGTCAACTTGGAAGTAATTAGGCTTGGATGACAAACCAGATCTGAATCTGAATTGAGCAATTTGCATTTCCGCCTGGAAAAAGAGGCATGCAGTGTCTTGTTTTCCTACATTATCCCTATGTGGAGTCACCATGACTAAGCTGTTTAGCCTGTATCTCCTCTGGCTGGGTGCAGTAACTTCCAATGACAGTTACACAACGGCAACACTAAAAAAAGACAATGCTAGCACTTTTTTCCAGAGATTTTCTCTATATATGTTGGTGAACCAGAGATCTGACTCCACCACCTTGTGTGATAAACTCAAAATGGGTATTTCACTCTCAAGTGCAAAAGGGTAGAAAGGTTTAAAGCTTGGAGTTTAGTCTCTAAGCAGAACAGAATCAGGTTTCAGCAAGGCTTTTCAGCATTTGGATGGAAATTGCTTTCACATCTCACTCCACCCTGCAATCATCACCCATGAAGCATCCACAACACAGCAAACATTTTCACCATGAAGTCATAAAGAGGGACAGAAAATAGCAATCCTTTGAAGGATTTATATACATCTACCACATTTTGAGACTGAAAATTAACTTTTGTTCTTAACGTGCAGACAAAATGTTGACTAAATCCTGGATTTGTATTCCTTTTAATTCATCATGACTGATGTGGCTCAGTTTGAACTCTTGCTCATCTATTTTACGTTTCCTGTGGCAGGGACTATTTTTATATTTCCTATAGTTTCCAAACATGAAGAAAATAGTGAAAGTAGCAGAAAAGATTTCTGTTTGAATGTTTGTTTGCTTTCTAAATCCCAGCACCCCAACACAAAGGGGCTGTTTACTGATGAGGAGTTGCCATCTTGCTGAGAGCTGCGTCTGGAGGAGCAGTGATAGCACGGCTGGCCTACAGGAAGCCACTAACTTTTATCATCCAGCTTAATATGTCCCTCACTACCAAAGTATTTATCACAAAATGTATTCCGGCTGGTTGCCGCTCTACCTCTGTGCCAGAAGCTACTTTTCAGAATTTGGAAAAGGAAGAAATACTTAAAAATGTCATAATAAATCAAGGAATCAAACAATAATTGTCTTGGGAGTTACTGTACTGTATATTACAGTTATGCATTTGGTTATTTGTTATGGTTAGTAAACTTAATTATACAATGACATTTTTTGTCTTTAATGTAACCAAGAGCTCTTCAGGCTTATATAATCCCCAGTGACACACTTACCGCAGCCCCAAACAGTCCCTATTACTATAAAACTATGCAATTTATACATTAAGTTGATTAGATTGCTTAAAAACTTCCAATTATTCAGGTATAACTGGGAATATAGAAATGTTGTAATACAAGGCCTACTCTTCAAAAGACAAAAAGATAAGAGGAAATGTCAGATGACTGAGGATCTTTGTAAGTCAAGAAATGAATCATTTCTACAATCAGAGCAATAATTTAGAAGTTGAAAACAACAGGAACAAGTTTAACGTTCCATCACACACAGTGAGAAAGATCTTAAAGGAGAGGGAAAAATCTCCATTAGAAACAGTAAAAAGTATTTATTCACTGCAAATCATAGTCATGTGAATGATTGCAAAAAGCTGCTGGGACTTTGCTTACGGCCAGATAAGGATAAATTATAGAAAAATCACCTCATGCCTGCTAGTAAGTACAGTGGAGGATGTGTGATGCTGTGGGTGTGCTTTTCTTCAAAAGGCCCAGAGAGTCTTGGCATCATGACACAAAAAGTAGCAAAAATGGTTTTTGGCACTGGTGAGATTTCTTTATTAATATATTTAATCCAATGAAAGGTTTATACAAAGAAAACATAGAAAACATTTTATTTATGTTCGTGATAAATAAGATGTATAAACAAGCATTTATATTGCTACAGTTTAAAAACAAATGATGAGTTATAATTGGCCTAACCTTTAGAAACAGCCTCTGTGATTTAGTCTCCAAGGTAATATTGAGTCTTCCCAAGAAATGCGATCAATAACTTTCAACATGGGATTAAGTTCCAATATGCTGCTATAAAGAAATCAACTGACAGGAAGCAGAGGCATAAAAGATAAACTGACAAAAGCTTCATTTGTGTCCTTATCAGTGTATTCAGAGATAATTAAATGATGCCTGACTGTCTGCAACGTTGAATCAGTCTGATAGACTACGCTGCCAAAATGTGATGTTGCTAAGGAGGAAAGGGGTGAATAAGCACAGAGGTACAAAACACTGGGCTGGAACGATGCAAATTTAAAGCGTAAAAAGACAAAATCAGAGGAATGAGCAAATGAGATATGAAATGTAAAAACAAAAGATTAATTAATGAAAGGAAAGCAATGGCAGATAAATAAATAGAAATGCATGAATAAAGACATTTTCATATTAGGCAAAGTGAAACCAGGAAGCTGGGTAATGAAGTTACGCTTTAATGAAATCTACACTAAGTTAAAAGTCAGATGAAAGATTATTAACTTAACATTTTTTAACAAAAGATTCAACAAACAAAATGAGATGAGGAAAATAAAACATTAATGCAAAATGTGGACTTTTGTTTTTAAAAAGGTCAAACTTTACTATGAAGATCTGCTTTGTGTCTGCAATGAATAGATGTCAGCTAAAATGAATCAAAGTAGTGATAAAGACTGAGGGACTAAGAGACAAACAGCAAAGACAGACACAGTAACTGTTTACTTCTCCTGCATTCCCATCATGCCTTGCCTGTTTTCATTTCGGCAACACTCTGCAGTGCATCACAGGATCAGAGCAATTTCCACCTGCAGGGCTGGGTTACATGACCCACGATCTGCACCAAAATGCTATGTTATTTCTCAGTTGTTCCTTTTTATTTGCAAAGTGCACTCGATTTATCCTTTGTAACGAGACCACAACACCTCGCCTGGTCAATAATGAAGTGTTGGCTTTTAGATATGGAAAAATCAAGATGGGGATTCTCCGAATTCCTGGAGGAAGGGCCCCAGGAAACTGAAGCCTGAAGGTTGTCGCCGGCCCTTTGCAGAAGCACTCAGCCAGTCCAAACTGATGGACTGCCTCCATTATCGTGTTACACAGTGTCAATGGGAATCGGTTTTGTTGGCAGTGCCCTCTGAGGCCTGCTGCATATCTGAATCTCAGAACGAGGATCAAGTGAAGGTTGGGATCTTGCACATGTCAACAAACAGAAATGCTCTGGCGACTGCACAAGTTGTACTGGAGGTCAAGAACACAGCACCCAATGTTTAAGTGAAGTAACATAACACAGCCTTTCACTTAGTTCATCAAATTACAGGATTAGCAAGGAATAAAAAGTATGAAGCACAACAATTTTCTCAAAAATTCAATTTCTTATAAAGCCATTAACCTGAAATTCACAAGAGATGGATGGAATTACCCAGGTAATAAGCAATGGACACATGAAGAAAAGAAGCTGCAAAAGCCATAAAACTCACTGAAATCTATTAGAAAGAAATCCCAACCGCTTCCATGCAAATTAATAGTAGCTGATTTGATACTAATTTATGGCCCATAAAAAGCTTTCCTATTACCAGGGTATTGCACAAGAGTCATCTCATAATGGGTAAAAAGAAAGGAAGAAAGAAAGGAAGAGCTCTCTCAACCTTACTGCTGCAAAACGTAGCGATGGCTTTGGTTGTAGACATTTTTCTAAACTTCTCAATGTTCCTGTGAGAACCTAATAGGTCACAATGAAGAAAGATATAAAAGTCAAAAGAATAATAAGAGTTGGTGAATCATAGAGGGTTCCAAGACACATGAAATTAGCAGGGTTTTCTGCAATACCGCTTCTGAACGAAAAGCACACAAGAAGCGTTGACACACTAATGTTATATTGGAAGAATATAGTCTGATCAGGCAATATGCAATATTCAAAAAAGTGAGTTATGTAGGTGGGAACATCGTGCTTCGGAGATACCTTTCAGTAAATGACACTTGATGAAAATGTGAAGCTTTAATGAAGGTGGACTTTTAATCAAGATAATGATCCCAAAGAGACAGAGAAGCAACTCTAAGTCGGCTTCAAAGAAAATAAAGCTGACAGAATGGTCCAATCAATCACCTGACATGAATACAATTGAAAATCAATGCAAAGAACTGGAGATCACTCTATAGAATAAGTCCTGAGACGAGACTGTCGACACAGGAAATCTCTTTCAGTTAAGTATTTAATCTACTTGAGAAAGCATGTTCAATATTTATTCATTGTGCTATAATCTTTATTACATATGACCTCAGTTTAGAATAAATTGCTTTCATTTATTTTTATCCATGAAACTTGGATTAATACCAACATTTGGTGTGAATATTATTTCAATACAATCATTCCAAATTTATTGAAAAAAAAATCACCACGTGTTTTACAATTTTTCCCCCTGCTAACTATTTGAAAAAATAAAACTTCAAAATGTATTTATTAGGAAACTAAATAAAATGTACAACAGTAGCTTGGATGCAGAATATGAAAGTGTTTACCCTGAACAGGGCTGCAAAAATAAAGATTGGATGGAAAGATGCAGGACTGTTGTTGTCAATATGCCCTCATTTAACAAAAGAAAATTAAATGGAGAAATGGCACAATTTGTAAACAGAATGATTATTGGTGAATTAATCTGCAGATCATCTGGTAAACAGGAACATAATGGAAAATTTGACCTCACTGTTGTTCCATACAGAAACAAAGTCTGTCTTTGTGACAGACAAAGGTAGAAAAAAATATCTGCACTGCTGTATGACTGCTATTTATTGACTGACAACAGCACACATTTAACATTACTGTCCCTTAACTATTAACAATGAAATAAACCAAACATTTCATTGTTAATAGAGCAAAATGAAATTGCGCTATTATAAAAGCATTCTACGCTGAAGTGCGAGTCCATGACTCAACTGCAGATTACGTGAACTTCACTTCGATGCTAAAAGCTCACCTCGAAGAGCTCATCTGCCGTACTGTAGTGGATGGAGGCTGGCGACACATCCGCTGGCTGATCAGTGCACCACTGCAGCTCACTGAGGCAGTTGACGCTGTCGAAGTCGCTGGTGTCCAGCTGGGAGAGGTCGATGTCAGGGAAGTCTGTGTCCAAGCGGTCCGAACACACCTCCTCCTCCCCATACTGAAGATGGAAACAAAGAGAGAAAGTTCACATCAGTACTTAAGTTCACACACGATTCCCAGGCGTTTGGGTCTTCTGAGACACAACAGAGTTCACACACACACACACACACACACACACACACACACACGGATGCATACACACACACACAAAAGCCAGTCACTCTCTGAAACATGAATCCAGAATAAATCTGGAGCTGCTGATCACAGTAGGACAGATCTCCTGCGAGATATGAACAAATAAGAACCTTTGCAGTTTTGTGTCAAAACAAAGAAATTTACATCCCCCCTGCAACTCTTTGAAACAGGCTGCCAAGCATGAAAAGTAACCCTGCTCCACCTTTGATACATGCTGCTGCAGTTGGTGTTTTTTTGTGAAGAGTCACATTGTTAGAACTAGAGGTTTAGCTAGTTCCCCTTGGGCTACCCTTTCTAAAATATGCATGCAGGCGAAGCACAGCAAGGCACTTTGGATAAAAGCCCCCATAATGTGGCCAATACTGTATATTATTACCCAGTTCACTGTCTGAGTCAGAAGGAGCTCTCATCAACAGCTCTTCATCTTTCAACAGCCACTCATTAGAGATAATGAGACTTCCACGTTTAGAGGTTCAACACGGAAACCGACCGAGGCAGTCAGAAGACGCGTCACAGGCACCGACAGTTACCGCAGAGGCTGCATTATGCATTTATTCTGCAACATCCCCCTGTGGCTCAGAGCAGAGTTACCCTAGAGGTCCTAAGGTGATTAGTTTTCTTTTGTCGGCTGAGGGGGGTGTTTATCTGTGAAGTAGACTGCATTGTTTTCTGTATTTGATTTATTCTGTAAAATCTGACCAAGTATTGTAAACTTTGTACAGGGATTTGCTTTATGTTCTTCAGACATTATGAAACCGTTAACTGCTGAAAATGAATGGGCCAGCAGAGATAAGGACGAAAGAGTAAGAAGGCAAGAAAAGTCTTGGTTTAAAATGGAAAATTATAAATTTGTTGTATCGCTGCATTGATATTTTGTTTGTATTTTAATGAAAGTGAATGCTCATGAAACCCATTAAGACCATTTGAAGTTAAAAACCTGGGTCCTGACCTTAAACGCCTCTCATGAATTGATCAAACCTCTTCAAGAGGCAAACGCCTCAGGAAGAACTTTTCGATCTTCAACAATTAAGAATTCAAACACCTTGCTATAAAATTTTACTTGAGTAAGTTTAAAGGGTCTAGTAGAGAATTCCTGAAAGCTCCAATGACCCTTGAAGGTCTCTTAAATCACATGAGCCAAGTGTTCTAGAAATTCTGGATCCTCCTAATAAACCCCCATCTTTAAGCCCTATAACTGTGCATGTTTTTAAAACTCAAGAACTTTCACAAATAATTGTTTTCTGAAACATTTCAAGAGGCTCTTCAAGAAAACCTGCCAACTAAACTCAAGCTTTGAAAGTTCAAGAACTTATTGGACATCTCCATTTGTATCTCAATGAGTCTCAGGTCACATTTACTCCTGAGGAAGAACTAAAACTCCTACAGTTGGCCAATAAGCACTTCTGCACCAAACTGTTTCCTGAAAACACCTTTATGACGCAACTGAAACAAGCCCCCTGTTTCACTGAAGCACCATTTGCTGAAAGGTATCCCTTTTTAGACAAAAGAATCATAAAATCTCACATCTTCTAAAAAAACATTGCCTCATGGCATCAATTGCTCCAATAGAGCCGTTATTATGCAGTCTGACTTGTGTGTGCATTTAACTTTAAAGCCTGGGGAGAAAAATGGATTGCATCAACCTTCTTAAAAACATGTGATAATGGAGAGCGTACGTTTTCCAGAAAATTCCCAGGTGTTGGAAGTTGTTTTTCCAACTTCCAAAGGTTGTGATTCTCAAATTACAATTGCTTTAAAACTTGAGATTCCTCTAAAGCCATATGCAAACTTGTGGCAAACCCAAACAAACTATGTCATTTATAAAACTATGTTAAATGAGGCTAAAACAGCCACATGTTGTGCAGTGAACAGATGTTGGTCTCAGACGGAAACTTTTTGCCACGTCACCATGAGAACAGCCTAAAAGACAAGCAGGAAGTGTGTGCGTAGCTTTCTGTGATGGAAACCAACTGCAGTCTCCTGGAGAAGGAGGGTGCAGGAGGAGATTTTAGGTGAAGTACTGGAGAAGAGAGGAGGGAACGTTACAGGCAGGAACATTGGCGTAAACAACGTAGTTCAACCAGTTTTTCACTATCACAATGACTCAGCTAAATGTATTTACATCCGGAACATGTAACTGCACATCTGAGAGCAACTAGAGCTCAATGATCTATTGTAAGTTTTAAGGGGAAGTATGCTTTGTTTCCGGAACTTAAAACGCCCACAGAAAAAATAAAAAATGTTTCTCGTCTGTTCTCTCTGTGGTGAGCAAACAGGGCTGATGAGTTAATCTGCTGCTTAAGCAAATCTTTTGCTACCTAAAGTACAAATAAGCTTTGTTTTCTTTTATATTACCTGTATTTCAGTAGATAATGAAATAAAATGTAAGCATAGAGTTGCACTTTAAAGTTTGAAATAAATGCATACAGTGCACCAACAAAAAATGTTTTTGTTTTACAAATATTAATTTTTACAAATAAAGAAAGCCTGAGCATTCAAAGAGCCAACTATGAGATTAAAGTGAAAATAACCAAAAGTTTTGTCAAGAACGTAAAAGGAAAAATGGATCAGATTTCACTTAAACACGGAACTGAGAAATCACTTGAATCTATTGAGTGTAAGTTTGTGACACTTAAACATAATTCATTTAGCTACATCAACAGCTCAGTTTGATTAATAAAAAAGCTGATTGTGGATTAAATTAAACAAATGTATGCAAATTATGTTGATTACTTGTCCTGGTTGAGCTTAAATATGGTTGAAAATGTCATCAGAGAAGACAAACACGTTGATGGAACATTTTCGTCCATTCAATCATCACAGATTCCATTAAAAAAGTCATTGTGGTTATCTATTATGCACAAATAGAGCACCGCCAAAAATCAACAACCACAACAAATTTATAACAAATTACCATTAGGCCATCATAATTAATTGTCTTTTCTTCTGCAAAGCGGTGTTTGATTATCAGGTTTCTCGCTTTTTTTTTTATTTCCTCACTCGCTGCAGCAGCATTACTTTGTTTTTGCCACCGTATTTAAAATTCCTTGATGCTTAGAGGTTTATGATTACTTTTACAAACCAATTTAAGGGGCACTTTAAACACCCTTGCTGTTTATAATTAACATAAATCATATTACCCCATAATGGGTTATTTTCTCACTAATATATTTCACAATTTCAAGCTGAGTCTTTTCCTTTCTCTGCACACAATAAAATGCACACATAGACAAAACAACCTTCCCAGTTTTCATGAACAAGAAAACCACATTCGGTCAGTTTCTGTTTTCTTTTCTCTATCTTAATTATCATGCTGTAAAAATATTTGCTGTGCATAGTGCTTTAAAATCTGCCTTTGAGTTACTTATCGTGTTGCTTTGCAGGGTGGGTGAGTGTGTTATGTGTTTATTTAGGTCAAGGAATGGATAACACAGCTGATATCATTTATGGTTTCATAAATTAGAGGGAGTAAAGTCGCAGTAAACCACAGAAGACTTGATCAAAGCGTGGACTGGATGAAAAAGAAATGCAGAGGGAGGGAGAGAGAGGAAAAGGAGAAAATAAAGCTGGGAAAAATGATACCGGACACTTGGAAGGTAAGAAAAAGGGAATCCAGGTGCAGGAATGAAGACAAAGAGGGAGAGAGGAAAAGAAACATTTAGGCCAAAGAAGAAAAAAGATGGTCGCTGGGGATAAGGGAAGAAGAAAAGCAAGGAAGAAGGAAAGGATGTCCTCTATAAGACCCTCCTGCTGCTTCCTTTCTTTCCAGTTGCTGATGCAGGTGTGTTTTCACCTTGCTGTATTTGTATGTTAGTTAGCATGCAGCTCACACACAAATGCCACATGGTTTCCATTCTTCCCCACAACCACTTGTTTGCTGCTCGGCTCATATTTCATATTTTGTTTGTCATTTAGCTTTCCCCTGCATATCTTCCATTTTTTATCTGTTATCTGCCCTTAAGTGTCTTTTTCATTCCTTCTTTTTTGCCTTGTGACTCTGTACTCATCAATCCCACACTATGTTCAACTTTCTTTCCTATTTATACAAGCCTTCTCCTATGACCTTCCTCTCTGTTCTCCATCTTTCTCTCATCCCTCCATCTCAGTCTTTTCTCCTTATAAACTCAAAGGACTGGCTGATTGATTCCTTTGTTTCCACTCAGCTGCTGGACCTCTTTCATCATCCCTTTATATCTCCCCTCTTCTGTCCATTACAACTAGTCAATCAATAAAAACATCCTTGGGCATGGCACACACATCCACAAGCACACAGATGCAGAGAGCGAATGTTTAACCTGAAAACAGGAATAAACGTCATGTTTTGTTATAGGACACTGATTCACATACCAAAGCAGCGGTTCTCTGCCTTATATTGCTAATGCTCCACTCTCCTGTATCCTGTTCTCTATCACACACACTCACAGACATAAGCACTGCAATGACGCTGATTAATATGCTATGCTAACAGGTGCATACTACATGCCAGAAACACTAAAACCTCCTGAATTTTTTTCACATTTTGCGAGACTACAACAATAAAATTCAATATAATTTAAGGCGATTTAATGTGATAAGCAAACACACAGTAATGTCTTTCTGTGGTTATGATATGAAAAAATTTAAAGAGAGACAGCAGAACTACGTGAAGAACAATATCTAGAATACGTGACGCTTCTTCCTATGTCTTCACTGCTGCAGAAGTAGGCTAAATGTGGCCCAGAGTTGTGGCTGCAGCATGTTCACTATGCTGTGTGCTATAAAGTTCTGATGAAGCCACTGACAGCTTCACATCATGACTCACAGGCGCCAGGAGGAAGAATCAGAGGACAGAGCAGTTATTCCTCTGCATGCAGCTCTTGTTTCACTTTAGGAGGTGGAAACTCCTAAAGTGTCTTTTTTCATACTCATGTTACCTCATTTTAACGTTACAAAAATGAATATGTTATGAAAGGAAAGATTATACATTGTTGAGATTCTTGCCAAACTTGTTCAGCAAGTTTGAGAGATATTTATCTCAATCTCATCTCAATTACACACCTCTGAAAAACAAAACATTCGGTAACACTTTATTTGAAGGGGGTTGAATAAGACTGTCATGACATATTCATAAACATGACATAACACCTGTCATGAACATGAATAAGCCTTCATGAATATTTATGACTGTTGTCATAAAGCATTATTCGGTAAATTATGACACTTTTAATACAAAGTTGACATTTTTCAAAATGTCTTTATGACAACTTGACATAAACCAGGAAATCATTACTGTTTAAACTTTACCTTTAATAACAAAGTTACCTAATTTTTAAAGTGCAATCAGTAATACTTTTATAACAAATTTATATCAGTAATGATTTATTTAGTTAATGTCAAGTTGTCATAACAAAGACATTTTGAATAATGTCAACTTTGTATTAAAAGTGTCATAATTTACCGCATGACGCTTTATGACAGTCATAAATATTCATGAAGGCTTATTCATGTTCATGACAGGTGTTATGTCATGTTTATGACAGTCTTATTCAACCCCCTTCAAATAAAGTGTTACCAAACATTCTTTCTATCTAAGCTGGTGTTTGTTTGTTTTTTTCCATTGCATTATCTTATCCCCTGTTGACATTTACAAAAAAAATAAGAAAACTCATTTTAGGACGATTCTAGCATCTGAAATTGTGAAGTAAAATTCATGGAAACACTGTTACTGAAGCCCAAAAGCTTTGAACATTGGCAAGTGAAATTTTAAGTAATCAATTTCACTTTTTAAAAAGTACAACAAAAAAATATGTTTTCACAAAACATGCTGGCTGTGAAGTCAAAGTCCTGTTTGTGTTTTAATGTGTGGAATATCACAAAATGTGTTCAACTGGGAAGCAAATCCAGCAAACTATCATGTAAGTCAATAAAGACCCAATGCAGAGTTTGAACGAGATAAATCTTTTTACTGAAAAACACCACTGTTAAGTCAGCAGTTTAATTAGACAGTGGCATCCTCAGAAATGAAAACATCAGTCGGAATGTCTCTGTCAATATCTCTTAAATCTACCAAGGGTTAAATGAGGCATTAGAGCTGGTAGATTAGGCCAATTAGTGTGAAATTGATATGTAATAAAGACTTCATATTAGTTACAAAAAGGGCATATTTCATTGATAAGTTTGGAGATAGTTTCAAGGGCTTTAAAGCATTTATATGCCTCAAATGCTTGATTCTTGCTTGTCCTTGATTTATGAACTCACTTTCCACTTTATTAGATACACTTGTAGATTGATGTTAACACAAACAGTGTACGAGTCAATCTGAAAGGAGCAATCAATGCACTTAAGCGGTAACGGTGATTTGTTAAAGTTTAAACCAAGCATCAAAACGAGGAAGGAAAGGAGACGTATGCGACTTTGAATGTGGGATGGTTGTTGGTTGTTGGTGCCAGGTGGGCCAGCTTGAGTGTTTAAGAAACTACTGATCTACTGGGATTTCACACACATCCATCTCTCCAAACCAGGCATCACTCATGTCAGCTAAGAACAGGAAACTGAAGCCTGAGTTTACACAAGAGCTTATTGAGCAGCAACACAGTGGAAAAACGTCACCTGGTCTGATGAACCATAATTTCAGCTGAATAATTCAGTTGGTAGGATCATAATTTTGTGCAAACATCATGGAAGCAGATCCATCCATTCTAGTTTCAACGGTTCAGGCTGGTAGTGGGAAATGATTTGGGGGATATGTTCTTTGTTCACTTTTGGGCCTTTTAGGAGCCACTTTCAAAGAGCACAGCCTACCTGACTATTCTTGCTGATCGCATCCAACCCTTTAAGGGGACCAAGAACTCATCTGCTACTGGCTACATCCAGCAGAAAAATGTACCTTTTTAAAAAGCTAAAATCATCTCAAAATGATTGGACTGTAATTCAACGGCCACTCAACAGAGCACTATAGCGATGTGGTGAAACGGAAGAGTCGGGTCCTGGATGTGCTGTGGAAAAATGCACAGTAACAGCAATTCTATCATGTCAATATGCAGCAAAATCTCAGAGGCATGTTTTGAACATCTTATTGAATCTATGCCACGAAGAATTTAGGCAGTTTTCAGGAGAAATAGGAGATCCAACCCCGTAACAGCAAGGGGTACTAAATAAAGTAACGATTGAGTGCTTGCTCCAACACAACCGCTTTGAGCCAAAATTGACAACACAGTGCGTTAAAAAGCAATTGAACTCTGCTTGATTTGTGCATCATTTTGACAGTTCAATATTGCTGGAGGCAGAAAAATAAAACTAGGTGAAAACAATCGATGGCTGCTTAGCTCCCAATTAAACATACAAACATTTCTAAATCTTAAAAAAACCTAGATATAAAATATCTGTTTTGGATTGTTTACATCTTTAGAACCCTTAATACTATTAGCATTAAAGCCTAATAGCTACATTGGCAGAATTGAGTGTAAGGAGAAAAAACCAAGAGCAGTGACTTCCTCTTGTGGTTAATCTCTGCCTTAGTAACAACACAGAGAACCTACTGGCCCATTCAATCGTAAAAAGCCTGCTGGGATGATCGCACATTAGACCCATCCTATTAATAGAAAACTTGCACATGGGAAAGCTGTATGAAGTAAAACGAACAAATGGATGTGGGAAAACTAGACAGAGTCTGTGCTGATGCCCTCACATGTGGATGTACAAAATTGAAAACTGATCTTCCATAAACATACATCAATGCAGGGGTCATAATTGAAGTTGGAACCTCCTCTATGAGTTTTGACCATGGTACTGGGCATAAAGTGGAAGTGCTTCCATGTTTGAATGAGCAGTAGATTCAAGTGCAGCTCACATGGTCTCATCAAGGCAGAACCCTTTCTGATAACCAACCTTTGCACAGGTTTGGAAACCAAAAGTGAATTTAGGTAACACAACCTTTTATTAAATTTTTCACAGGAGTAACAGAACCAACCATTCTTGCAGAAACATCCAGAATAGACTCAGAATACAAGGGTAATCTGCAGGGCTGTATTTGTATAAGCACATTTTATTGTTTAATTTATGACAGCCACAGTCTGATGTGTCCAGGTGTTCGACTGTTGAAAATAAACCATTGAGCTGCAGCAGAGCTGCAATAATGATGTGACACTTTATTGATCCACAAAAAGAAATCAAAGCCCTGGCTGCTGCTTTCCTGGCAGCTAGACAGCGGAGGCTATTGTAATGTTACGTAAGGTCAGTCACAAGCCCAGTCATGTGACATTGGTCTGGACTGTCCAAACTTCCCTTTAGGAACAAACTTAGGCACAGGCATGCTTGATCACAGGCAACACCATACAAGGCCTCACTCCCTCAACTATGTGGTGCAGCTCTAAGGATGGTGGAAGTAAAAAAAAAATAGTTTTAAGTCTTAATTAGAAGTGCAAATCAGTTTCTCAGGTAATGCTACCACCTTGAAAACACCTAATGAATAATCCAGAAGTCCAGAAAGTTTAGGATTGAAAAAAAAAAATACCAAAATGACTGTATTGATGAAAGAAATGCACCATCAACAGTACATTTTAGTTTGGGGGATTCATTATCCCAATTGAATTTACTTCTTAATAAATTTCATTGGATCAAAACAAAACTGGAGGAAAACAATATAAATCTCCAAAGCAAACAGCTTTTTAGTTACTGTTTGCTTAAGTGGGAAAGTGGTTTCTCATCTTCTGAGTTTATGTTTTCCATAAATATGCAAAATATCCAAGAGGCGAAACAAACCAAAGTGGTTTTCCAAGCAAATTTGGAAGCATAGTTTAGCTGTTCTCGCATAATTTGGTTTCAAACTTCATGTTACATCTACATCTGAGTCTCCATCAGTCAAGTGGGAAGATGTCCAAACTGCTCTGGAGATATTTGAAACGTCAAGACACACAGAAGTAGAAATGCCTGCCTCTGTTTAATGCCAGTTGGGATAGACCACTCTCCAGCAGGACAGATTAACAACTGGAATATATGCAAGCACAGATTTGGCTGATCAAAGAATAAAGACTAAGGTCAGCTTCATTTGGCCTACTCTGAGAATTAGAATTTAATTAGGAATTTTAAATAATCCAAACAGTTGCCATACCCTGCCTCACAGAGATGCCATAATACAGAAAATGGAGAGGGGAAGGAATATGTGAAGGTTAAGTGACAAGAGCACAGACCATATAGCTGAAGGATGGTTATGAGGGGAGCTGGAAGGAGAATCGTAATCACCTTCAAGCCTCGAACATTGAAGAGACATGGAAGATATAAGGCAGAGTGCCAAGCTGGGGACTCCGCTAAGTGTGCCACTCCTTTAAGTCCCACTTTCTTGTAGGTCACTTTGACAGGGAGTGGATAATAAATGACAATTCAGAAAGCTACGGTCAAAGATTGAGGGTACTGAGCAACATAAAATCCTTTCGTTTTATTAAATTCGGAATATCTGGAGCCGTCTGTATCCGTCATTTCCAAGCCACAATCCAAAGATATTCCCTTTTTAACTGTGAAACTTGCAACTTTAGCATATCAAGTTCTAGCCCAAGAAAATGTCTACTGTGACCTCCTGTATGGCTTTATTCTTTAACAAATAAAGATGAACTTTTACAAAGGGGGCTATGGGATTGTGAATAAATTACTAACAGTGAATGGGAAGGGAATGCTGAACAATTATACTTCAAAACTCAATTTCCCTTTACACAGCCAATACGAAGGAGATGTGCTTAATTAAAGTGAATAAAAAGGATGTCCCCGTCCATCCATCGCCCCCCTTGCTGTTTAATAAGGGCCACAAAAAGCCAATTACGTGTCGTTTGATTATTGAGGCACAAAGTCTGACAATAAAATCTCACCAGGGATACAGAAAGAAGCTAAATCAGGGTACAGATCAATGCACATCATTATCTCGTAGCTTTTAATCTCTTTTTTTTCCTTAGAAAAGCTTAATATAGTATTTAAATGCTTCTTTAGCTTCAGCTTTTACATTTACAGGTTTAACGTCAATTAATGGCAAATGCAGATGCCCAGAATGTTTAAATAGCTACTCTAATACTCATTTGCAATTTCCATCAGTTTAGGTACTACTGTTCCAATAATTGCACTTAAAATTAATGACACCAAATGGTGCCGTTATCTTTGTGTTATCTTTATGTTATTATCCCTTTCTGTGAGTTGCTCTTTTCTCTGTCAACTCAGTCTTTTCAACACCCAGCTTGTGAAGGCAGATGGTTGCTGCTACTGAGGGTGCGTCTGCACGAGGTTATTTCCTGTTGACAGGGAATCCTCTCTACTTTAGCCTCTTGCTATACTTTTCTAATTAACAATACATTATGCAATGAATTTGACTGTTAAGCTGATGACTGGATTGCATTGCAATTGATTAAAATTCATTTTACATAACTGAACAGACATTAGGCTTGTTTATCTTGCACAGTGGTTTGAGATTGCATTTGTTGTGAAATATCAAATGAACATAATTTAATTTATGAAGAAAACATGTAAGATTCAGTGTGTAGGGTAAATTTTTCCAGTAAGATTTGGGAGATGAGTTGTAAAGGCAGATCTACCACTTAACATTGTGATTTACTGTTTTTCTCAGCCTGTTGATGGGGTTATGCAAAACTGTGATGACAGGAATGTCTGGCAGTTTAAAAATGTAACAGCGTCTCTATAAATAGGACACAAGATGGGATTGAAGAAACTTAAAGGCATTTGCATAGCTAAAACCTAATGGGCAATATCAGTGTTTAAAGAGCTAAGGATTTTTTGTTTCCATCAGACATCACTTGTCAGGATTGTTGATGGCCAATAATATTTTGAATTAGAGATAAATAAATAACTTGCAGATAGCTATGAGAAAAATGTATTTAGAAGAAAGTGCCTAATGTCAGTTTTTTTTACAAATGCACAATTAGTAAAGTGTTGCACAATAAATCAGAAAATTGTCATTATTGTATTATTAAAGAGGAACTGCTTGGACCTCAAAAATGTTTAGCTTATTATTTAGGAACCATGCAGGCTCTCCACACCTGCAATATATTTGGTGACACTATTTGTTTAATGCCACATAAATATTTTCTGGAGATAAAGAGGCCATATGGTGGTAAGGTCATTAAGAAAACACTAGACAGAAGCAACTTTTGCAATAAAACCTTGTTGAGGTGAATATATGGTTTTACAGTTGAATAAACTGCTCACAATTAATTAATAGTTTGTTGATTTATTAATTGGAGGTCATATTGTCATCACAACAAGCTCTTGTGGCTCTTAATGTGCCATTTGTAAATGAACAGTTTATAGTTGGTTGGTTTGAGATTATTTGACATTTATAGCCAGTGATGCAACAATCACATTTGGGCAGTAATGGATATCAGAGGATTTTTCTTGATTGACTCAGAACCGTGGTCAGCAGGTCAAACATTTCAAAAGCAGAATTACCCGGACTGATAAATCAAAACTGAAAATGAGTAGTTCATTCATGAACTGTATATTGAGTTTAATAAAACTGTGATCTATCAAAAGATAAAAGAAAAGCAGAAAATGGTATCAAATGCTAAAAGTTTGATTGCTAAACTTTCTCAACCTGTAACTAAACATCCTGTTCACATTAAAAGAACAATCAATGCACTGACAATGAAGCTAAAAAATGTTAATTAGCATGCGTTTCAGACAAAAAGGCCATCTCTCTGATGTTGTGACACGTCAGTCACTCTGTTACTTCTGGAGATACTATTCAAGTTGGAATAAAAGAGGAACAGGACAGGAGAATTAAATGAATTAAAGGGAGACACTGACCAGAATGTTAATCTATCTTTGATAAGCTAACGCTTCATGCAGACACTAACAAACAGACCGCGTCCACTGTGTCTGTGCCTCTATATTTAGCTGTTATCCTGGTCTCATGACCAGTTCTTCCACTGGCCCCCAGTGAGCTGAGGAGCAGTGCAAGACACTGATGATCCTCTCACACACATGCACACACACCTTAAAGCTTGATGATGCAAGTGAACAGGGATTATTGTGGAATCAATAAAGTCTAATCGGACAAGCTCTGGTGGCAACCGCCGGCCTGGCTGCGTGCGTGAGTGTGTGCGTGGCCTCGACCTCGCACAATGCTGCGACCACATGCCACATTAAGTGATTTATTTGAATGAGAGCCTCTTTCTGTCACATGTGCACATAAAGCAGCTATAATCAGTGGATGAAAGGGTAAATTGGCAGCTAGTGTTGCTTATTACATGCCTGAGCAGCGGTCAGAGCATGCGCTTGAAAGAGAGACAGCTTGAGGAAGCAGACAGCTACATTACAAGTTTTGTAATGTAGCTAGAAGCTACATTACAAATTTTGTAATGTAGCTGTCTGCAAATGAACTTTTTAAGTTAATTTCCTTGTATTTAGGATACAGTGTGGAGGTGGCCAGTTAGTGAGTCACACGATCGAGGTTTGTTTTTGTGTGTTAAAACTGTGATAACTGCAAATGAAATGTAAGTATGATGGTCCAGAAAACAGCATTTTAACTGCTGGCTGTTGTTCTCTTGGGTGCATTTATGTGATAATGTTCTAGTGGTTTGATGCAACTGAGCATATCTCTGTGTGCAGTCATTCCAATAGACTCCCAGTCCTTTCTACCTAGAGCAAGATCATAACATTTCACTGTACTCCAACTGCGTCAGTTGCAGTACTGGTCATAGTACAGCAACTTTAAGCTACATGAAAGCTACATTAAAGCTTTGAAGGTTTATTAAAGATTTTAATATTTCAGTTATGATCAAAAAGGCTGAATGAAACACAATCATTCAGTCTTTTTGATCAGTAAACATATCCGACATAAGTGCTGTCAGAGCATTTATCTGTGTTGATGTTACTGAATGAAGTAGACTCAGATATTGAGTATTTGTCAGGTGTTTAAACTGAAAGCAGAGGAAGGGGCATTTATACACATTTCTGTGGTTTATCCAGGTTGCAAGAGAAAGTTACATTTTCAGGAGATAACAGGAAGAGTTTAATGTATGACTAAAACTCATAATTATTAGTGACATACTAACACTGTACTTAAAAAGATGCATGTCAAATATCTAAGACACATTTCCACTAAATTCTGCTTCATTTCAGTCTAATAGCATCAATCTGCATTTAATTTCATTGAGTTAATGGTAAACAAAATCATGGTAGATTAAATTCTGGTTTCTTCTTTATGTTTGTGGAGGTTTAAAAGACTCAACCAAGTAAGAAACAGTATAGGGAAAGATTCCACCCATTGCAAATGAACCGGTATATAACATTTCCATTTCCAGGGTTTTGCAGGAGGTGCTGTGAGGCAGGTGTACCATGGATACAGCTACACACAGAGACAGACTAATAGCCATGCTCATAAACTCACTGGAGGAAGCAATTTAGTGTAGCTAATGAACCTAAAAAACAAGCATGGGTTTTGGACTGTGGTAGGAAGTCTGAGTTCCCACAGAGAACCCAGGAATGAACACAGAAAGCATTCTTGTTCATATTTCAGATCATCTCTGAGTAATTACTCAGCTCTGTCCAGATGGTTTGATGTTAATCACATCTAGTATCATAAATCTGCTTGAACGTATAGAGCATTCCTGCTATGATCATGGTGTGATTTCAAAGCGCTACAGTTCAGTTTAATAACCAGCTGTTCGTAAATACCGTTGGAACCGTTGTTTGTTATTGTTTTTTTTGTTTTTTGTTTTTTTTTAAATCAAAGCTATTCAAGTTCAACCTCCACAGGGTTTAATGCAGACTGTACTGATGAATTGCACCAACTTAAATAAAAATGTGTGGTTCTAAGATTAACTGGTATTTTATTTGCTTTCTGGAGCTGATGGTACTGTGACTGGGGACCTTTTACCTTTCTCATTACTGGCAGGTTTGAAAAAAATTGGGAACAAGCCAGCAGGAGAGCAGGAGTGATAAAAAGTCCCTAATAGATGATGAGAGTTAAGATGTAGGGAAGTACTCAACCTCAGTCACTTGCATTTTGACTCAAAGTCAAAAACCCAAATTTCTCCATGTGGATTTACTTTCATCTCTGTTTCACAAAAACGCACATGATCAAACACTCTCTTCCGCTGTCATCTTTTATCTCAGGAACAAATTTTCTTTCACTTCCTTGGTGTAGCTGTCTCACACACACGCACGCACGCACACACACGCACACACGCATACAGAGTTTCTGAACTAAATGATCTGAGTCAATACCACAAATGATATTGAGTGCTGCTGATGCCACTTCCAGTCTCACCTGAAAGAAATGCTCAGAGTTCAATCTAATGCTCATTTTCTCACTCCTGAATACGATGGGCAATCCATCTCTTCCCATAATGGATAAAACCCTTAAAGGGATGTACTAAAAAGGGGAAGTGTGATAAAAACCTTTTGGAGCAAGAGCAGTAAGTTGGCAGAGAAGTCCTGCTTTTTAACACTTCTCATTTCAGTCCATTTGATGAAAAAGTACAAATTTGTGAAAATCTTGGCTTTTTTGCGAGTTCAAACATAAAGTACCCCCAGAAGAGAAAAGGATCCTGCTAAAATGTCCTCACCGCATCATCAACTTACATTCATGTACATAATTAATTATTAATTGTGATGTTCTAAAATTGGAAAAAAGGAAAAAATACTCTCCACAGACTCTGCGTGTCTAAGGTTACTGACGACAGGGAATCCAGGCTGTCTGCTTGCCTTTCTTCCTGCTGGCAGATCCGTTACACTGATCTCACCTCCAGCCAACCTCTGCCACTCTGCAACCTAATCTGGCTTTATCCCTCCCCCCTTTCACCATCTCCCACTCCCCCAAAGGGTGTCAGAGTTATCGTGACAAAATCTGGAGCAGTCCTGGTGAACCCTCCCTTGCATCCTGAATTAAGAGGCTAATGATGGCCGGATGGAAATAAACTCAGAGCGACAAACAGTCTTTATTCAGTTTGAGAGGCGCATTAGAACATAGGCAGGGTGTGGTGTATTTATTTCTGTTGCCTGACTAATCTGTGGTTCAAGATGTTTTTCTTTTCCATCCAGCACATGTGGCGCTACAGCAGCTGTTCTTTCACAGTTTTTGATTGAGCCTCGTCCACATCAACATCACTTCACCACTACGCTAAGCACTTGCTTATTGTCATATTAGCACTGACAGATAATAATATCAGTCTGACACAGTGGTCGATGATAAGCCTTCAGCCAATCAAGCGCGAGGGAAGTGGAAGGCAAGCGTTCTGATTGGATGAAAGGGGAAAACATGGAGCAGAGTACATAAAGGAAAGATAAACATCTACTAAAATAAAAGGATTCAACATCGAAACATTCTGCAGTAACTTCCACGATAATTAAAATGTAGTAAAATCTTTAAACATAAAAGATTATTTTCCAGTTTTTCAAAGCACCACTAAGCACAATAAAGTTGCACAGTCAGAAAAACTCTTTGGTGTGGGTGTTCTTACTGAATGAAACAAAATAATAATTTAGCTATTTTATATAATGGAAGGCATTATTTAGAAGGAAAATGTGCATTCTATATCCTGGGAAGAAATATAAGTAGTTCATTCAGGATCCAAGAGAGAGCAACACTTTCAGGAGATAACAGTAAGGCTAAATGTTGTTCCATTTAATTCTTTTGAGCTTTTAACCTCTTAGAAGAATCAGTATCTCTTAAAATTTAATAAAGCTAAAGCAAAGACCTAAATATCATTGGCTCTTACAGTTAATGTAATGATAAAATTCTAATCTGTGCATCTCTAGTTATGATCCTCAAAAAATTACTGAGCTAGATGAGACTAAAGTTGATTATTCATAAATATTTAAAAATATAGGCTCCTTATTGAACCCTGCTTTAAGTCAATATCGTAAAGATCTACACAAGGTCTCAAAGAACAGTTTGGAGGGCGGAGAGCTGCCATCTTGACCCGCGGGTTGAGGGCCAACCCAGTAATGGGATCGAAGAGGGAAAAGCCGATTCAAAGCTCAGAAATAAGAGCGTTGGTGGCAGCTAAGTCGACATGGTGGCCCTGCCAGCCAGGTTCATGCAGGGCACAAGCTTCAGTGTGATAGGAGAATGGTAAAGAAAGAAAAAGGAAACATGTTGGGGTGTTGAAAGGAAATAAGAAAAGAAAGACTGGGAATAGAAGCTCAGGGGTTCAAGAGGATTGGTTTGGAGTGACTGACCCTCAAACTGAAAAAGACAGAGGACAAGAGATGTAGGCGAAAAGGCAGGTGTTGATACAAACATGGATTTTTTAAAAATCGAATAGTAAAGATTCTGTTTGGATCACGTTTGAACCCTTTTTATTCTCTGTTTTACACTGCTGTGTCAGCGCCTTCCAACAAATAAAAGCTCTTTGTCTCCAAATTCCTTCGCCAGCTTGTTTAGTTGTAGATTGATGAATTTGCAGCTGAACAGGTTTCAACTTAAGGTGCCCCAGTCTCAGATGTCCTGCCATACCAGTATCTAATTCCAGAGCAGTTGGATCCAGCCTTTAGCGCCACCAGAACCCCTAAACTTACTTTTTTCATTATATTATAGTTTATTTTGTAGGGATGTTCATTTCAGATTTTAATCCATGCATTCACAGCCACACATGTGCTTTTTATTTTACAGTTATCACAGCAGATCTCTTTAGGTTTAAACATCTGATGCAGCATTGCAGTAATAATAATAATAATAATAATAATAAACATTTATTCTGAGTCTTTTCAAATTATGATGTAAAATATTACTTTAGAGGCTAAATTATGGACACTAAACTTTTACACACTCAGCTTTATCCAGACCCACAGGTCAGCAACAACTGCTGCAGAGCAATTATCTAATTCACCCAAACATTTGTGGTGAGTTAACTAAAAGAAGCGGTCCAAACTGCCTATTCTGTCCCTGAAAGACACTTCCTTTTATCATTGGTGACAAATCAAATTGGGAACCAATAAACCTGAAAGCGGCAGTTGTTCTTTTTTTTTTTTTTCTTTTTTTTTGCTCTCTGTTTTTCTCCGGGTTGCAGAGTTTGAGGAATCCGTCACTGTGAGATCCGTGCATCTGATGGTATCCCAAACCACTCCAGAGGCAAAAAGATGCAGGGTTTGATCTGGGATAGTAATTGGATTGAAATAACAGCAGCAAGTTCAGCCACTGCAAAGTCTAACAGAGCATCATTTTCACGCTGAATCCCTCTTTCAAAACCTCTTTTATCCACATGTCTATGTGCAGTAATGCATGTCTTGTCACCCACTCTCATGTTCTGTCGATCTCTCCATTGGATTTAAGTGCCATCCACCGCCCCTCACATGTTGAAAGAACACACATGCATGTTTCAACACAAGAGGAACAGAGGTCAAACCAACAGACTGCTCACAATAAGTTACTCATTAAATTTAGTCTTGTTACTAATTTGTCTTCATTTATTTCCTCCTCTGAGGCCTGAACACTGTTACCACTAAGAGCAGATTCTGGACTGGTCTAAATATCATGGGATGGATGTGTAAAAATCAAATTAGCAACTAAAATAAACACATATAAAAACTCAAATGAAATAAGATAAGGGGATGACAGATGGAATTAAGTAGAAATCATAAATAATGCAAGGCAAATGTAAAAATATGTTTAAATCACCAAAAAGGAGAAAAATAAATGAAAGCTAAAAGAAAAATCTAATTTTACACTAATATCACAAACTGTGACTTAGGGTGACAAATCTATAATTAACCCAAATTCAACAATCTTTAACTATAAAGGCTATGTCCATCATTCCTGTTGTCTATGCATCCAATAAACTCTTCCTTTGGCTGGGAATCAAGAAGTTTTTAAAGCTTTTAAGAGGATTGAGCAGAGCTTATATTGCATTAGGTGGGGTCAACTATTTGCAGCAACATACCGATAGTGTGCAAGTTTTTGTTAATTATTCTGCAATTCTGTCAGCAGAAATAAAGAGCCATATTGCAGATTCAATTTAGGCATGCAGGCAGATCAATTAAAATAGAACTAAACTGTGCAAATTAAATTTAAAAGTTTTCAATGAAAATTGAAGGCATCCTTTGGCCCTAATGCAGCCTGCTTATGATTCTCTTCCCGCATCTCCTTCGCCATCCTGACTCTAGACTAGCGACACTGTCTGCTGACGCCGTGTTTTCCATCTGCTGCCGACAAAGGACGTTGCTGCATACGTTTTCTGCTTATTCTGACTGAAGGGCAGCTAAGGCAGCATGTAACGTCAGATGAACGGAGAGAGAGGGTGGGGGTGTGAGGAAGAGGAGGGGGCAGCCGGAACAGAGCAAGGACACCGAAGGGAAATGCGATCCTGCGGTCTGAAATATGATATCACCAAGTAGCAATGGAGCTTCATCAATTATCAAGAGTCCAATTAGATAATGCCACAGCATGCAGAGTAACCTGAACATTCTCAGCATTTTTGGGAACTTTTAGTTGCAAACTGCAATTCTGAAAAAGGTGGGAAACATGAGTGAGCTTTTTAACGTCAGAATCAGACCTGAATAGGTGGCGTTCCTGCGTGGAAGGAAGGATACTGTAAAGTTAGCAAGGCATGCTGTTGTAATATTATTAAAGTCTGAACTGAAATGCATGTGTTCGCAGCAATAACAGTTAAGTGCTAAAAACTGTAATAGATTTGTTTTTACAAGTGTGTAAAATGTTGAAATCTTTACTAAACAGCAGGATTCTCACACTAAAAAAAAATTCTACAAATGAGACCCAACTCTTTAAGCAGACAAGCAAAGCAATCAATCGATCAGTGAGTCAATTAATCTCCTAGACAAACCACAGACACGGAGCAGACTCTACCAAGCAACTGTCTTTCTGTGCAAAGGCATTTCCATCCTGCAGCCTGAACAGAAGCATAAACCTGATGAAAACCTGAGTGCATGCAGCTAATTACACAGCCAATCACATCCTATTTGCTCCGCCACGAAAACATAAACAAACTAGTGGCTTGCTTCACGGATGCGTGTGCATGAGACAGAAAGACAAATAGCAGCTGATTGTGTTTTCTCTGCTGGCTGCAGCCCACTGATTGTTGGTACGGAGCTGCACTGTGAGGACCAACGACCAGACCAAACTGACTTCTCATGGTAAGGTGACGTCTGATGTATTAACACACACACACACACACACACATGCACGCACACACACACACACACACATGCACGCACACACACACACATGCACACGCAAAAAGAGTCAATTTTACACAATCATGCTTATATGAACAAGTAATATCTAATAAATTACCAGCAAACTGTGGTCATTTTTATTTTTCCAATTTGGTTCAGTTAAAACAACTTTTCAAAATATAAAATGCAAAACTATTTACATATTTTTTCATAAGAAGAGAAACAACTGGTTTTAATCAAACCATAACCATTTCCAGAAAATGTTTTCTATTTCAAGTACATATTTTCAGTCCAATCTTTGTTTTACCTGAACAATTAACTGCAACAAACATCAACCATAAAAGAAAAAAAAAAATACCCTGCAGTTTTCTTGATAGAGGTAGTGGTTTTAAATCCAACAAAATAAAGGGATTATATATGATTATGCACCAAAGTGTATCTTCTTGATGTGTTTACAGAGTGGAAAATAGTGGGAATTCCTAAATGCCATCTATATAATAAATATGAGCCAATCAAGACAAAATTGGCCCATTTAAATCAGTAGTCAATGGATTGATTGGCGTATGAGTTATGAAAAGAGGCAAATTTTATTGACATGTTTGGCTTTTCTGCTTCCTATGACACTCAGATTCCATATAAGGTTGAGAAGACTATAAATCTATGAAAGCACATTATCAGGAATTACATTATCAGTGAGTAAATTGGACAGTTTTATTTTCAGCTCCACCAGTAAGTGTCTCCCCTACACCATCCTGGGTGTCCCTATCAGTGGCTAACAGAGGAAAAAAAAAAAGCTTATCACAGCTTGGAAACACAAACCAACACACATCGGTGGTTTCTCATGGATGAGATAGCTGGGAAATGTGCAGGTAGGCACAACTCAGCATGTGAGCTGTGGGGTCAGAGGGTTTGAAGAGAATAGGTGGGGAAAGAAAAGAAAGGTGGCAGAGCACAAAACGATAAAAAAAACTGATGATGAAGAAGCTAAATTAAGTGTGATGTCTGTGCGGTCTTTGCAGCTAGCAAAAGAAATCCAGCCATGGATAAAAATGTTCTGGTTATTATGATTATAAAAATTATTTTAAAAAGCTGACATTAATGCAGCTGTACCCCACCCCCACCTGTTGCTATGGATTTAAAGGCTACTAGAAAGATACAATTGAATTCATCAGCTCAGTCGGTGCCTACATTTTAACCTAATTAAGAATAAGAAATGTTATAGAAAACATTACTATGCACTACAAATCAAACTCTTACCAAGTACTTTTTACGACTGATGAAAAAGTAGTCGTTACTGGCAAAAGCATCAGCAAATAGCAATAACTGAAAATAAAGTTATGGTGTGAAGGCTAGTGATACAAATTGCACTTCTTAACATGACTGGTGTTCTTAATTAGAGTATTATAAATGGAAATCTTTTGAGCATTAATTGTGTTTGTGGGGCAATAATATGGTCATGTAGTTACCGATAAAAGCTGTAATAAATAGTTCCTATCATCACTTTTATAGTTGTCACAAAATATAATGATAAAACTTTAATTCCATATCGACCAGCCCTTTTTCAGCAATATTAAATAATTATGGACTTAAAACAATCGCCTATAACTTGCTGAAAAGTTACTTGTAAGTTAGTTTTGTCTCAAGTGTATTACGATATTTGCTCTAGAAATGTGCTACCAGTTGTAATTTTACTAATCTCATCTTCATATGTCTCACTGATAGTTACCAACTGTTGTGAAACACCCTCTCTTTTTATTCATGGCTGCTCATTAACCCCGAAGGAAGTTGCCATAAACGCATTGAAAATATCCACTCACATGTACGACACGCTACAGGGGATACCCTATCTGTCGCCCCGCCGGTGTCCTTTACAAAAAGACAATGTCAGCAGGTGTCTACTGTTACAGCAGGCTGGATAATGACACACCTGTTCTGACACATACAGATACTACTCTGCAGGTGGTGCCGCCTTGTCGTGAGGTCGAGGTAAATTCAGGGTTTCATTTGTTTCCTGTCCTTGGGCCACAGTCTGCAATCGGTTCTTGCATGTGCGGTTCAGGTACTGTATCTGGGCAGATTAAGCAATGAAACCAAATGGACTGGACACACACAGACACACACAGACTGATTTATGGTCTTTCTGTAGTGCAGTGGCTCTATTAGCGAGAACAGCAGCGAGTTTCATTAGTGAAGACCCCAACGAAGGAAGGGAGCTAAGCTGAAAGAAATAAGAAATGAATGAGGTCATGTTATGAGGAAAGGGAGAGAATGAGGTGATAAAATTAAAGGACACAGAGAATGGAAGAGGAGAAGCAGGGAAAAAGTAATGGACCGGACCTGGGTCACCTGATCGAATGCCTCATCTAGCAGATGCATCACGACTTTCTCTATGCGTGTGTGTGTGTATGTGTGTGTGCACTCCATCTTGTCTCATTCTCATTCAACGCTCGGTGTGTCTGCAAACTTACCCTCCTATCCTAACCCCTCCCTGTCACTCTTTATTTCTTCATCCCTTCCCTCCTCCATTCCATCCATTCACTACATATTTAAGAAATCTCTTCCCTTTATTTCCTGCCTCTTAAAAGCATTGCATCATTTCTGTGCTCTTTAACCCCTGCGCATGCAACCTCTCTGTCCGTCTTTCAGCCCCCAGCTTTAATCCACCCATCTCCATCCCTGCAGAAAACAGGGGTGAAACTGAAGATCATGGCACACCCGTTTCCCCCTCTTCAACCACTCCCTCTTCTTCCCTTCATCCTTCCTGCACCCATTCAGTCACGACTCCATAATTGCACAAAGACATCAACCAACAGGGCAGAGAAACAGCCAGGGAGGTACAAAGAATTACAGAAAGAAACAAACATAGCAATGTAAGCAAATCTAAGCTGCTGCCTTGTCCTTTATGTGGATTTATATTTATTTCAAAAGCTGATTTTCCAGCTTGGCATTACACTTCACAAAAATAACCTCAAATAACAGATGACATGTATATGTGATGGATTACCTTTTTTTTCCAATCCTAACAAGCTGGTTTCTTTTCTACGCAGCAAAAAACAAATAAGAAAATCTGAAAGATTAATGAACTCAACTTTAGTCTTTTTTTTCTACAAACTGACACAATGAACTGTAAAAGTTTCAAAAGATGATCCAACTTACATCAAGATAAAAATATTTTTTAAAAATTCTACTACTCATCTTTAGTTTGCTGCTCTAGTGATGACTTAGAGGCATCATTATTGTACTATGTTGAACAATGGTGTATGACTTCCTATATGAAAATAAAATATTTGAAATGCTTAAGATATCGCAGTGATATTATTCTAAGAAAAGCTCCTTTATGGGTTGCTGTAACATCTTAGCTCCCAGAGCAGGTAGTGACTTTTTAGATGTGAATGTCTGGAAGAACACTTGTAAGGCTCCAGCAAAATGAGCCAACATTTATTTATGCGGTTAAAATAAGAGAAAACTGAGCTTGATCTTGTTACCAATTCTGTTCATAGCATTTATGAGCAGAATTCCAAGACTAAATTTGTTGAGGGATCCGTTATGGTGGCCTCAGGATTGTGTCTCTGATTTTTGCAGATAATGTGGTCATTTTGGCTTCATCATTGTGATCTCCTGGGATTGCCTTAGGATCCCCCCAGAGGAGCTGGCTCAACTGACTGGGGAAGTCTGGGTCTCACTGCCTAAAGCTTAAGTATGTAACTTTTCCAAAAATATATTTTATCCATATTTGCTAAAACTGTCATAATGCTGCCATGTGGTGGCAAGATGATATATCGATCTGTGAAAAGATCAATCTCCTGCACCCTGAGCTACCATTGCCGACTGAAGAAATGCTCCGCTCCGCTCAAAATCAACCAATCAGAGCCAAGATGAAGTTCTTTCAATCATGCTTGTGTTTGTGCTGCTAAATGTGCTAATGGCAGAGAAGCAACTTAATGTGCCAGGAAACCTAAACTTGTTTATCTGTTTATTTAGCCTTAGCATTTTTGGAAGACTATAGTGTGGTGAACCAGCTGCAGCGTATTAGAGACCAAAGGGGAGTGTGAGCTGCAGATACATGAGCATGATTGACAGTGCTAAGACCCTCCTCCTGGCTCTTATTGGTTATTTCTGAAAGAGCGTTGTATTTCTGTATATAACTGGAGGAAGGCAGGACCTCAATATTTTTTGAACAAATATGTAAAAAAATATATGAATAAATATTTTTTTTTATAAA
Source organism: Poecilia latipinna (assembly GCF_001443285.1). Lineage (NCBI taxonomy): Eukaryota > Metazoa > Chordata > Actinopteri > Cyprinodontiformes > Poeciliidae > Poecilia > Poecilia latipinna. The sequence goes on along the minus strand of NW_015113455.1, from coordinate 183,811 downwards.
AGTTACATACTGAAGACAATGGATGGATGGAATGGCAAACTACAAGCGACAATAAAAGATTAAACAGCAACAAGTGTAATTATATCATATGTTTTAGTTTCACATTGTTGTGGAAATACTTTGGTATTTTTATGGTTATCATATTGTGAGAATCTCATTTTGACCTGTGCCTACAGGATGTATATAACAGAGACATCTGTGAATGTGTGTGTATACATACAAAGTAAAATGCCAAAACAGGATAAAGGGGCACATTTTGCTGTGATTATGTTGTGGAACATTTATGCTTTTGACTTTAGATGGCGAGTGATAATACCTATTTGAAAGGTCATTTTGCAGCAAATAAAAGAAATGAAATTCAGAAGAGAAACAAAGTGAAGCTTCTAAACAAGGTCTGACAAATATTCATTACCAAACATCTATAACCAGAAGACACAGAGGCAGGGAAAGGAGAATTTCTTCTCCTTTCATTGATGGCTCATTTTAATTAATTTGCGTGCACTTTGCTGATAGCTCTGAAACTCAACACCTTAGCAACATCACATGTACGCTGTTGGCTGTTTTTAGCCTTCAGTGCTCCATTTCAGCTGCTGATGGACAGGTCTTGCAGGGTGATTTAGGACCAACAATTTAGCTCACAATTCCCCCTGAAGCGCACAGCAGAAAAGCCTAACAATCAGTGCTGCTCCTTTCTTAATCTGTCTCTCAGAGGATCTCCCCTCTGTTAGCCTCTCTTCCTCTTCATCTAAATAAGGAAGTTGTTTTGCTGCTATAGTCATCATCAGTCTTTCTTTCTTTCCGTCTCTTCTCCTCAGGGAGAGTGAGAGTCGCAGACAGACTTCTAAAAAAAAAATCCCTTTGACAAACACTTTCCTGCTCAAATCATTGCCGCTTTTTCATGACAGTCACACGGGGGTGAAAAGGTAAGAGAAGGCTGTGAGCTGCTTTGATACCGGAGAATTACTGGATCACAGTTCGTGGCAAACAGGTCATCACTCGTCTAAATCGGCATCATTCCATCTTGTCTTCAAAACAACCAGCCAGACTGTGTGTGTGTGTGTGTGTGTGTGTGTATAAATGTGGGAGGGTGTGTGGTGATAAGTATTACTGTACACAACATGTCTCCTTCCTCCAATCTCTAATAAGGGGGTGGATTTTGTTTTAGCACAGGAGAGATGGGTGGAGATCTGACCTTTACATGAGACTGTCGGAGGTCTCTGTGCATGTGAGACTGTGTTCAGGTGACAAACAGCCAACCAAGAAGCCTTCTCTCTCTTTTCCAAGGCTGAAAATATTTTAAGCTCACAAACATAAGCATGCATACCAAAGAGGTGGCTGTGGACTCTCTCACAGTCACTCACGCAGAAAAAAGTAGGCCTCAGGGCTGCAATGCTTGTCTCCCATTGACTCCTCTTTGTTTTCATGTAACAGCCGGCCTGTTTAATATCAGAAAGGTCACCCATTCGATCCCAAACAGCCGACACAGAGTGGAGCAAATTTAAAGCTCTCCTTTAAATTCACACGCGCACACAAACATTCCTGTTTGTGTCTGTTTTGATGACAAAACAGAGACACAAACAGGTTTTACACTGCAATGTGAATCTCTGTACTTTTCAACAATGATGTTATTTGAAAGATTTTCCAACTTCCACACATGTTGTATTATACTTGAACTAGAGCTCCCACCTAGTTTTCCCCCCTTGCAGATTTCTTTTACTTTCATATTTTTGTCGAACAACCAAAATTCAGTTTTCAAATTCTAAATTTGTTTATTAAGCAGAAAAATCTGTCTACTGGGCCTATGTGATTATGTAAATGGTCCCTTAACTTAAGTCTGCTGTGGCAACCACTGTCAACATTTCCTACACGTTTATAGTCTTCCCACAGCACACAATCAGTCCTAGACTTTGACTAGGCCAGTTTAAAAAAAAATCTAATAGTTTTAGTTGGGGTTTTTTTGTTTGTTTGTTTGTTTGTTTTTTGTTTTGTTTTTTTGGAGAGGCCAACTTACTTGTATGCTGTGGATCAGTGTGTTGCTATGTAAAAGAAGTGTTTGAACCTAAACTCATAATTTGCTGGCTCCTTCAATTAAAGAAAATCTTCTAGGTATTGAAACAGCAAATAAATCCCATACCACCACACTACGACCAGTAATAATTGTGATTCTTTTTTTTGTTTTGTATCCATGTCTGGTATTAAAATTGATTATCGAAAATATTTTGTGTGACATAAAAGCAAAACTAACAGACATCTCTGAGGGACACATATTTTATCACAGCATGGCACGCATGTAGAAATGGAGCAGCAGCCTGCCTGATTCTGCATATTTGGAGATATTACAAAGCCCCATTGTGATTTTTTATACTGTTATGATAGCATAGCACCTTCTTAATGGATACAAATGTTCTCTGATGCATATTAGTAACATTGCACAATAAACAGAGTCCAAAAGCTGTAATTCAGGAAGGTTTTATTCCAGGAAAACCAGATCAATGAACAGGAAATAATGAAGTTCATCTTTAAGGGAGGAATTATTTTCTCTCTTTCTGAACAAAAAGCCTTTTGTGTCTGAAAAAAAGAAAAACTCTACCTTGCTAAGGCAGACTTAGATATCTGCTGCCTTGCGATGAATTTTATTTGAACTAGCCGTGTCCTCATGTTGAACAGTCAAACCAACAACTTACCCCCCACCTCCCTGTAAACACCACCCAACTTGAGAATAACGGTGTAATCTGAGCTGGCCCCTGGCTGAGTATATCTGCTGAGCAGCCAGCTAAAGTAGGATCAAAGCAAGCACACCACCATGTGCCCCTCGCTGCACCGCACTCTGACACCAACTCATATTCACCACGTGTCTCCTTTTGCACAACAAATTATATTTTGAAGCCAAATATATTTTGGGTTGATGGACCTGGAAGCAAAGTGTCCTTGAAAACAAGAAGGGCGATGGTCCTAGTAAGGACATTGACATGTAGCTGAACAGCTTTCTTTAACATATTTAGTGAAGTTTTGTAACTTTTAATATGTATTGACACAAAAACACGGTGAGCTGCTGGTGGACTGCCTTAGTGATCCAAAGAATCAGCTTAGCAGATTATTTGTGGGGGAAACGTTCTAAATTTCAACTAAACCTTGATGTTGATGAAGACACATTCTGATTTTGTCATTCCACTCAAAACATAGGAGTTCCTCATCAATTGTTTCTGTTTGGGCTGCCTTTACAGTGAGTTGCTTAGCCTTTGTCCAAGAGCATATCTTTCCCTATTTTCCTATTTTTCTTAAATAAACAATACAACGCTCAAAAGCCCAACACACATCATAGATTCACTCTGCACCAACTCTGTGTGCTAAGCAGCTGGTAAGAAGTCTTCTTGTTGACAGCATTGGTCGCTGCTGTTCTCCACATATGCACATCAGCATCCCTTCCAAACTCCCAAATGCACCATGGAGCTGTGTAATCACTTCTGCATTAAAATACACAGCAACAGAAGAAACAGCAACGGCATTTTCCAGGGACAGAGCGAGCCCAGTCTAACAAACACACACACACGCACACACACACACGCACACACACGCACACACACACACACACACACACACACACACACACACACATTCCTGAACACTAACTGCAACAACATAAAACATTAAAGGCAGTCAGCAGCTACTTCACATCTCACCTCTGACATTTCTGCACTTACATCTTTTCAGATGTACTTCTATGGAGAACCAGCTGAGCAGAGAATTTTTCTGTCCCATCACACTGAGAGTCATTTTGGGTGAAAGTACTCCCAATCCAAGTTGCATAAATCTAATTAAAAGCCTCATCCAACTGTATTAAAATGTAATGTGCCATTACAAGCTATACTTTGTAGCTGTTAACAATATTTTAGACATTTCAAAGATAATATTACTTGTAAATTAGATTGGTGAACCACTTTGATTGTAGCCGTTAGCCTTGGTAAGAGAATCTATAGGCCACTTAACATGAGCATTTCCACAGATTTTAGGAATAATCTTAAGTTAGAGGTTAATAAAACAATAAAACAGGTTAAGAGGATTAATTTGTTTATATTAAATCTAAAAAAGTCAAGGATGCACATCTTCCAGTGCTTCATCTGCATTCATTGCCTGAAGAAAATTGTAAAAAAAAAAACATGAATCGAATGATGGAAAACAAAAACTCTTGACAAATCTTCAACTGAGTGCTGTTAAATATTAGGTTTGGCAAAATGCACAAGAGGGCTTAATTAAAGATTTATTCAACTTTTTTTTTTTTTTTGCTGTGAGGGATCATTAGTTCTTTTCCTAAACAGTAGAGCCACTGTCAAAGTGTGTGTGGGGGTTAGAGAAAGCAGTAACTGTAAAACATTAGCATTTCTAAAACAACAGTCTCTCTATGCTTTTGCTTGACAATGTAGTTCATACCCTTCATTCAAATTCATCAGAAATTGAGATACAAAGGTTAAAAGTTTCAAAGAATACAACGGAGCAATTTTACTGTTCCTGAGTCTTGCTCTCACTCACTATTTCACAGCCTGAACAAATTGCCGACATGTCCCAACATACGAATGAAACTGATGTTTGCTTTTTAGTATTTTCTTTTGTGCTCACTCTGACTTAATTTTAAACACCACACTGAAACTAAAAAGAAACATATTTTGCATGTTCTTAACTCAGTAACAATGTCCACTGAAGAGCATTCTTAGCACAACCTGATAACACTTATTTGTGACTGTTTGGAAAATGACTTGATTTTTGAGTTTCAGACCCAATCAAGCTTAGAAATTCAATCCAATCTCTTCATCCATTTTAAGGTCAAAGATTAGAGATTAGACAGATTCAACCCTCTTATCCAAAATGCAGCTTTATCATCTAATGTGGCATCTACTAAATACATAATGAGAGCACATGATGCATTCAAGTGGAAGGGGCTGACTGCAGAATCCCACCATGCCATCAAATCTATATGCTGAGGGCTTATCCTCTCAGCATATAGACACAACCGCACACAAGTGATGTTTTTCACACCTGTGCTTATCTTTGACTCAATGTTCAAAAAACACAACATTCAATCAAAAGTGGAGGATCTTCTATCAGAAAAAGCTATTGCCTTTTTGACAACCCATGTATTTCACTTGTTCTCATTGCTGTTGTGTGTGTGTGTGTGTGTGCGTGTGTGTTGCAGTGGACATTATGAGTCAGCGATGTCCCCTGATGTCTCAGAGGACGCAGAACAGAGGAGACTGGGAGCAAAGACACACACACACCGACAAATAGGTATATGTTTAAAACCAAAAAAAGGGATATTGAACAGATATGCAGTTTCTTCATCTACATGGTCAAATACAGGCACAGACACAGCAGGGAAAGTGTTTGTGCTGACTGACTCATCTCATCAGTATCTTATTAATGTGGAGACAGACGGCAGGGCCATCTGTTGTCAAGCCAATTGCACAGCAGTAACTTTTTACATCAATGCTCGTCTGCAACATTGAGACCATCAATTGGTTGACTGGAGATCCAACTACCAAACCAAATTTTGATGTTAACCTGCTTTTTTTTTTTATTTTTTATTTATCATTCTGACAGTGTTTAGCAGGTGTGACATTCCAGTCTAAATGAGGCTTATCAACTGGCTTGGTTTTAGTTAAATGGAACACAACCTGCAGACTGCTAATCTTTAACCTGATTTTGATGTCATGGCTTCTAAGGGCTTTACCTCCAATGAGGCCAGACAGTTCAGCCGAAGCCACATTTAGAGCTGCATGCTTCACGGAGACATGTGATTTAAATTATAAAAGCATAAAGAGCTCAGGTATCTGGAAGTTCAATGCGTCACCAAGTTTTGTTTTTTTTTTTGCTAATTTTGACATTTTTAATTATAAATACAGCTCAAGATAAAGGAATCCTTATTTGCAACCTGCATCTAATGCTATACAAAGTCACCTCTGTGCAGGGCATGTTTTGAGTTTCTGAGAACACACCCTCCTGTCAGTGGAAAGAGATTAAAATGAAACCTTGTTTGGGTGAGATGGGAGATTTACAGCTTTAAAAGGAAGCTGTAAAGGAAAGAAAAAAAATATTTTAGGGCACATAAGTATTAAAAACTCAAAACTAATCAGAAAACAGGGTAAATGTGACAAACAGAAGAAAAAAAAACATTTTCTTGAGGTATAGGAATACAGCTTAGTGATGAGGCCATGAGTTTCTTTTTAAGAGGGTCAAGTCTGTGTCAAAACACTCAGTACAGGTCCAGACAGGAGGGTTAATCAGAGCTTCATGGTCCAGTCTCAACTCTGGCTTTATGCAAAATGACTCTAGTACAGTCAAACTGAAGATACTTGTGAATTAATGAACTCGACGGTTTAGAACAGTTATGCAAATTCTTTATATAAAATGTCTCTTTTGATAGTTGTTAAAACAGAAAATGAATTTCTTACTGACCAAGATCGTATTAAACCCTAAACATGATTTGTCCGGTGATTAAGTGGGGGCCTTGTGTAGCAGCTTAGTTTACTCTTCGTCTTGGAAAGTTCTGTGTCTACTTGTTGCTAGATGCATATTAGCACTAAAAATGCAATTAGTTTCCCTTTCAGTAGCTGTCTATAAACTTTCTACCTTTCAAAACTTTCAGATTACAACATTTTTCTTTCTCCTGGCAGTATTTTGCAAACTGATACAAACATATAATTTACAAAACTGCAATAACTACTATCCAACTTTGGAGCTTCACATCCTCAATGGGTCTACAAACAGGGATTATTATGGTGAACTATAATTCCCACCACTGGCTGCTTGCCAACTCAAACCTTTAACAGTCTTCATCCGCACACAAACACTCAGTTTGTACACACTGTTAATTACAGCACTCCAGACAGCTACAGCAGAAACACCAATTTGATTACTAATTTGTCTCTGTCATTAGGATGATAAACAACCTGCAAAGCAACAAGTAAGCAAAGAAAACATGAGATGCTCCCTTATATCCATGTTATGCTTTTGTTTAAATAACTACAAATAAAAATCCAAGTGGGAAAAAAAATTCTCCCACTGAACCTTCAAGCTCAAAGGAAATCCTTTAAATCTGATTTTAAGCACTACATTTGCTTCAAAGAGTAGGTTTTTGCAACATGTGCTCACATCATATGTATTGTTTTGACACATTCATGTAACAATATAACAGCCTTGTCAAATATAGACAAAAAAAGAGTATAAAAATAAGAGTTGTGATTGTGTTCAACTTTTCATTAACCTCTGCAGCAGAAGCGTAATTGCTGCAACTTACACAGCGAGCTTTTTGAGACGACTCTGACAGTCTGATTGGCTCAGTTCACCTGATCACTCTGTGCATAGCTGTGAGGTCACGTTGGACTAAATACAGAGTGACACCAAACAGATTAGTCCCAGCACAGACATCAGAGTGTCTGTAAGTCTGGGAAGCTGAATCCTACCCGACGCAGGACACAGATGGTATTAGACACCAAGTTATAACTGCTGCTTCTAGGCTAAACATACGTTTGGTAAAATGTGTTCTGTAAACTACGCTACTAGAGAGTCCTAGAAAACAGCCAATGTTGGAATATTGTTTATTAGTTTTGTGTCTGAATCCATTTTGATTAGGTATTACTTATTTTTACTTTTCAGATTAAAATGTAAGTTTTGTTTGGACTAAAAATATCTCTAAGCTTCATAAGTATTTTGCTGATGGGAAAAAATTTATCAGGAAGAGAAGAAGAGCAGTTAGGATTGGGGTTCAAGCCCTTCTTAGCAACTCCTTCCTGCTGCTCCTGCAATTGTACAGAAACATTGTTGGACTCAACAAATAATAAATATAAAGACAAGTTTAATGCCAATAAAAGTTCATTAAAAAATAATCCTTTCTCAGCTTAGGAATTGAACTTGAACCCAGATTATTGTTTTATTCTGGCAGTGGACTTTCCTTAATAACCAATCTGATAACTTGTAAATAGATGAAGTGGTCATCATAAATCTTTATGCTCTCTACATAAACATCCAAAAAATGATACTCAAAACTTCTGACTTAACTTAAAGCTTCCCCAAACTTTCTTTTTTTTTTTTTTTTTGCAACAGTAAAACAACTTTAATTTTCATTAAATATGTACCAAAATTAAATGAAAACGTGATGTAGCAATTTTAAGTTTACTGGGCAATAAACTTACTGGCTGATTAAAAAAAAAACAACAACATAAAAATCTAACCTTCATTCATCCCCTTTTTAATACAGCATTTCTACAAAGCAGAGTGGTGAAATGGTTGCAAGTGATGACGGAAAACATTCTAGATGGGGCAGTGAGGAAGAGAGAGAACAGAGACAGAAAGGAAAAATTATTGGATATGTCTGGAGAAGAATGGACCAAACTGAACAGATGAACCAAATACCTTGAGTAAAAATGGCAATTTAACACACAGCTGCAACATAATCTCCATTTGAAATACTTCAGCACAGAAGCACCGATCCAAACACACCTGGGATGCCATTGTGATTAAGCACGTAGAAAGGTTTTATAAATGGCCGATGTACAGGGTTTCTTGGCAGCAGAAAAACTGTAAGGACTCAATTCAGCCACATTCCTCCAAACACAAAATCAGACTTGGAGAAAGTGAAATTTTTTGGGTTACTACTCCTTGCTGGCTTGTCGTCTCGGCTCCTGCATCTCCTTGGAGATGATGAGCGCGGCGGTCCTGCATGTGCAGAACACTCATATGCATAAACACCACTGATTACCCGCAAGCTCTCCTTCAAAGCTGTGAATCGTCTCAAGAAACATGGCGAAGAAAATGAGGAGGACACAGCCTTCAAGCGTCGTCCTCAAGTGACCCACGGCAACACAAACACATGCGGGGATGCACACTCGCGTGATAGCGTCCCCATGTGGGCGCACACATGGAGTCTGGACGTGCGAAAAGGAAAAAGAGACAGTGCGAGAGAGGGGAGGCCAACTGCTTGACAAAACGGGAGCTGGCTCTGCATTCTAATGCACCGGAGTAGGCCTTCCAGCCACTGCACTCTAAAGAAAAAGGAGAAAACGCATTAAGTGATGAATGGAGTCCACTTCCCTCTATCTTTCTCTCGACTCTTCTCTCTTACCTAATGCTCTTCCTCTCATTTCAATGCTCTTCTCGTTCCCTTTCTCATCTATTGCATCTCAGTTAACCATCTGTGTTCCTTCTCGCCTCCGCTGCAGTCTTCATTTCCTCTAATGCACTCTATTTTTTCTCTTGTTTTTTTTCCCAATTAGTGAACCGATTACTGTAAATATTATACTGTTTTGATGGTTTTTAGTGTAACATTAGGTGCAAAAAGAATGTTCACTAAGGGTAGCAAGTATTTTTAACATTTCCCCTTATTTTCACCTTACAGCCAGGCAAACCAAGGCAAGATTATTTGTGTAGCAAATATCCTCAAAAAGGCAATTCAAAGAGCTGCGTAAAACAACAAATTTACAGTATAAATAAAATCAGTAATAATGTATAGGTTTTTTAGCAGTAGAGGTGCATTTAAAATGAAATAAGTTAGATAATATAGACTTTTGTCATAAATAGAAATCCTTTTATTGCCCAAATTGATCAAACTCTGGGGATCTCCTACTGGCCCCTGCCTGATCTTCATCTTTCTTTACATATCATTTTCCTTCTCAGATTTTTCATCTTCTTCTTGACTTTGCCTTCTTCAACTTTGCTCTACTTTTCTGTCTCCCTCCTATCACCCCTCACCACTTTGCTCTGGTCTGTGTCACCCCATCATCTCCTTTCATTTCCCCCATCCCTCCCTCCCTTGTTGTCCATATCTGCTGATATGCAGCAGTCATGAAGGGCACTGAGCTCCTTGTCTGAAGGACACACGGTGGCGGTGAATGCCGCATATGCCGCTATGCAGCAGAACATGTGAGAGCTTAGCATGGAAACAGAGCGGCTATAAATATAGCAGTGCAACCTGCCTCTCCTCTCTGAAGAGCTGCTCGCTCTACCTGCAAGTGTAACGGACTAAAGAAGCAGGAATACAATGAGATTTATTAAATTCAGTTTTAAGCTAAGTAATCTGTTCCCTGCGTCTGTTTATTTATAGACCTGAAAGGCAGTCAGTATTCCACATATAAAGGTTCTGAAGGTCAGCCTTGATAGATTACATTACAAATATTAAATGTGTCAGACTGCAAAAGGAGGCGTTTTCCCATAACAGACTGTACATTGCAATGAAAACTGCTTTATTCACAAATAGATTATTGAAATACATCAAACTTTTAGTATGTAGTCTGGTCACTTATCTATCTGCAGAAAGACAGACATTAAATAATAACCATGACCTGCAATCTCATCCTGCTCTTCAGGTTCTTGTAGAAAGAAATTAATGGATACATTTAAATTTCCATACTTTATTCAGCAACAAATTTTAGGCTAAACACAAATCTGCTGATAGTGAACTGAGGCTGTCATGCTCTATTTACCTGAATATTGGCTGTAATTACATTTATTTGTTCCTAACAGTTTGATTTAATAAAATGACAGTTACTTATATTGCCCAAGATTGGCTGAATGAAATTACTTTCACCATTCTGTCTGAAACCCTCAAACACCAGATCCTATCTTGTTGCACAAAACGTCACCCTACAGAGATATTTTTATTTGCAGTGTTTCCTCACTTCAACTGAGCTATTCAAGGAAATATGGTCAGGAGAGATCTGAGTTGCATGAACATTATTGCAGTCATTGGCCTCATTGGGAAACATTTGATTGATTTAGGTTTGATGTATTTCATCATGTCTGAGCTGCTGTCAGCACAAAAGTTGAAAAACGCTCAAAGGGATTCGGTTTATGCAGTTCAGCATTTCACAAAAGCATTGAAGACAATACTTAGATGTTCTCAGATTGATGAGGCCAAGTCTGTATTAAGTGCATTACAACCTTTATCTGAAACCCTTTCCCTGAAACTCTATTTTTGCAAAGGTCTGATGGCTAGGAAACTGTTTCTCTTCCCCAGGGCTCAGCACTGAGCTTGGCCCAGATAGACACAAGGCTAACCAACAGTAGCAGCCCAGTGTGGTGCAATATGATACCAGCACTGCAGTCTGGTAATACAAACCAGCAGAAGTAGTTCATGATGAAAAGAAATCTTAAATATCCAAAGTTTGTTTCCTAAGGCAAGTATTCATTTGCAAAATCATCAAAATTGGTCATAATCCACATTAGAGAGAGATGCACAAACCTGATCTGTGGTTTACACGCAAAAGGCTGATGCTGCACATGTAAATTCCTAATGAGGAAACTTAATAGTGGCAGAATAATCCTGTGGGGATGCTGTTTTTTAGGGGCATGGAAAAAGGGCAAGGTTGATTTGGGGAAATAGTAGAAGAAACTCTATTATGTTATTCCACCTTCCATACAGCCAGATCTAAATCAGAATGGTTTAAATCAAATCATATTTGTGTACAATGGCCCAGTCAAAGTTCATTCTAAATCCAAATGAAAATGTGTGCCAAAACCTGAAAAGGAATGGTGTCTATTCAACTCAAGCTATTTAGCAAAGAATAATGCAAACAATTTCACTCTTCAGTAGTGCAAAACTGGTAGAAAAAATATACATGAGACTTCCAGTGCCATCATTTATTGAGTAGAGGGGACATAGTTGCAGGAGATGGAAGGCAGGAATGCTGAAGAAGGAAGCTTGTGTTAAAATATTAGAAAATCAAATCCAAAAACATCAATGCCACAGATAAGAACAAACAATATGGGGGTAAACTGGGTTAAATACAGTCATGGCAATGCAAGGATCTGGCAATTGGATCTGGAAATTGCTAAACAAAGAGGCATAAATTCTGGGAAGGCTGATTACTGAAATGTGAACCAGGTGACAGAATAAATCACGCAGAGCAGCTGTTGAGGAGCAGGAATCTAAGAGTAACAGAAGAAGCATGATGAAGGGAAATACAGGGAAACACTTTTAGAGGGGATATATTATCTAAAGAGAGCTCTACAAAGCATACTACCGACTCCAACAATAACCTGAAGATTAAAATTTAAACAAAAAACTGAAATAATACAAAGTTAAGATACAGAACGATGTCACAAAATAAAGAAACAATGTCACTGACTCAAAGGGCTGAATGCAAATGCATGCCACACTTTTCAGATTGTTATTCAAGAAAAATAAATCTTTTTTTGAATGACTGTGTTGACCTACTGCATAAATTCACAATAAAATAAATTAAGTTCTGGTTGTGACACATCAAAGTTTAATGTTTTGTTTTTTTGCAAGACACTTTACATAAAGTAGTTAGTAGATAATTAGCACTTTATGACAGACTACATCAGATTGCTTCTAAAACTCCACGAAAGAACAAACTTGTCAGGAAAGTGAGCAACGGCAGCTGTCACATGTTACCATCAAACAAAGTTAAGATCAAATAGATCCAATTACATAGCGCCCGCACACTATAATGACCAAACAAAATGCTAACTATATGTTGAGAGAATGAAATGGGCTGTAACTCTAAATGACGACACTTTTCTCATTTAAGAGCCAATTTAAGCTGAACCAATTCTAATCATCTGGCCGCCGCTATTATCCACGACATGGCAGCAACTTGAGGCTCGGCGGAGAAATCAACATTAAGATGCGCGCAGCGTTAAGTGTCCTGGCAGCTTCTAATGAATTTGCCTCTGAAAATAAAAACACCTTGTGAAAGGTTCATGATGGGAAACCAGAAGAGGCCAGTGGAGCAGCATTTGTGTAGTCTGGACTTGACTAGCATTCTAGATAGTGGCCTCCCCTCCTGCAACATGCACCACCGAGTTACTCAATTCTGTATTAGGGTCCAGGGTTAGTGGACGCTGTGGAGAAATCAGGTTGACTTTGAGCAAAACACAAGCGAGTGACGACCTTTGAGCAGAAAGTCATCGTTTGTATGCTTTCACTTTTCGCCTTCCACCTTTGATCAGGTTTCATCACATGATGTGTGTCCCCTGGCGACACACACAAAGCTGGTCAGACTCTGACCTCATGAGCATGCAAACAGAAGCTTTTGAGGCACATCTTCAAGGTCCACTAAGAAGTCATCCCATGCCAAAATAGAAAGCTGATATAATATCCCTCCTCACATGCGTGAACTCATACGGCTATAAATAGGCGACGCAAGTGCGCATGTGCGAAAGGATGTTGGCAGATGAGGCTCTCGTTCTGAAGCCCGATCCATCCGTCACTGTCAGGACGACTAGGTGAACGGAAACACACGGGAAGAAAATAAAAGCCTTTCTCTGCATAACACATCGACTTACAGTGTGGCTTAAATTGCTGACACAGATGCACATGATACAAAGCGAAGTGGAGAGCGGGCTTGCATTAACACAACACAAAGAACATTCAGAGCCTTGACTGCTGACCTCTTTAGCCCTTCTCTGATGCAGTCATTGCATATATATATATGTATATATATATATATATATATATATATATATATATATATATATATATATATATATATATATATATATATATATATGTTGGACTATGCAACTCAGATACCTGCAGCAAAAGCTCTGCGAGGACAAACAAGGCCGTTCTAGTGCTGCTGCAGGTATGATGCAGTTGTTAAGAGAGCACACCGCTAAAGGGCACGTCAGTCAGACTCAGAAACACAAGGTCTATGACTTATAAAGCACTTCCTCTGACCGCTTGTACATGACTGAGATGGCTGGGATGGTTTTAGTGGCTATTTTAGAAGAACACCAGCACCTCCAGCTAAAGGCTTTTATCAGGACAGAGCTAAGGTTATCTCTGACCATTGAAAAAACAACAAAAAAGAGATAATTTTTTGCCTTCAACTATGAAAAAGAAAAAAAGATCCTTCAGGATGACACATGCAGAAATGCACTGATAAAAATTTTGTGTACCATTTTTTTTAAAGCCCCAATCCCAATATATATATATATATATATATATATATATATATATATATATATATATATATATATATATATATATATATATATATATATATGAAGTCACAACAC
>NW_015113455.1:162543-166482 GCF_001443285.1 Poecilia latipinna | reverse complement strand
ATGAAGTCACAACACAATAAAAGGGATTAATGTGTGCTTATTTTACTCTGGTTATGTGTAAAGTAGAGAGCTTCAATGAAAATAAATAATACAATTGTAATTTTTGTATAGCTTTTTTATGCATTTCTATGATTGTTTAAAAGTAAAAGTCAACATGCGTTATATATGAGTGCAAAATAAATGCCAATTTAGATCATTGTAGTGCTTCAGTTGTGTGCAAGTCACAACCCAGCATGCTATAAAAGACTTAAACCAGCATCCTCCATCTTAAATGACTCAATGCATCTTTCTGCAACATCCTTAAAGATATGCATGGTTGCATGCAATCTGTAAAAGTCACCCCTCCTCCTTTTACCTGCAACCTGTCACTGCTGAACACGCTCTAACCCATTGCATAAGTCCACAAAAAACAATAAATACATGAAAGCAGAGAACAGGATCAGCAGGCATACACTCATATTTACTTACATACACACACTTTCCCACACATGAACACAGTGAGTGAGGCAGTGGAGGATGACCAGTGCAATCAGAGACTCCGTCCTTGGGCTGAGTGAGGAATGCCGCGAGTGACACATCATCAAGCAGACATGACACAAACACACACACACACAATCACATGCGTGGTTCTGTTGCTCAGGCATTACACACACATACATGTACACCTTGCAGGAGGATGTTATACAGTCTGAAGAGTTCTGATATGATTAAAGAACAAATCTATTCAGCGTCCTTAACATTTTCCTCTAATCCTCTGACATTTTCTCTTGTTTTATCACAGAGAAGGAATCTTGCAGACTCATCTCTCTCCTTTTTGCCATTTTCCTCCTGATATCTTTTTTCACACGCTCTCAGTTTTCAATTAAACTCACGACATGCTTCATCATCCACCATCTTTTACTAACTTTTTTTATTTTCTCTCCTTTACTCTGTCTCACATTCTTTTGTGCTGCTGCTTTTAGCGGCTTCTAAAGGTGTGTGTGGTACAATCGTATGCCTTTTCAGAAGCTGCTTTTAGATTCAAATTCAGAAGTCTTTAAAGTAGCATTTTGATTTGAAAATTAATGCATGCCTTTCTACCTGACAAGGAGGCAATTTTCATTTCATTGTCATTTTCCTCTAATTTATTGGCATTATTAGACTCCAGTTTCAGTCTGAAAAGGAAGGAAATGAGTGAAAAGAGTTTAAAAGGAGGTTTGAGCAGAGCATTAGCATAAGAAGTATTACCCATGCAGGTACAAGCTCCTGCCACCTCTCACATAATGACCAGAGAGGGCAGGTGCATCTGAATTCAGTCCAGACGTTACCTGGATAGGCTGCTTAGCCAAATGTGAGCAGATAACCACGGCTTAGTGGCTTAACACATGCAGAATTAGTCCAGCACAACCAGTTGCAACGCCCTGCAAACTCCAGTCAAGCACACACATTTGCTTTATGTGGATTCTGAAAAGTCACAGAACATTTTGAGTGTTCTGGGAGTATTTTAATGTCGACTTTAACATTTACATGAATGATTTTTAGACAGTGCAACAATCAGACTTCACAGGGTGGTTTTTGTAAAGCTTTGACTGATTTTAGCTAACCTGCCCATTAAGAGGCAGGGAGGCGACAACACTGCTGTGTGTGACAGCATTCACTGGAAGTCATGGCTTTACTATTTTGAAACACAGAGAAAATTATTTCAGTGATGACATTATAAAGCTTCTTTTAGAAGTTATCATGACTGGCATTAAAAAAGGTTCACTCCCAGTATTTTTCTTAAAGAATTCAGACCTTAAGTCAAACTGAGGTTTTCAAAAGGCTGCCAACATTCCCAAATCTAGAATACTCCATGATAAACTACAACTTTTCTGTGCTCCACTTACCCTTCCTGTTATCAGCCTGACTCAACCACAGACATCTTGTTATATTGTAGAGAATGCATTACTCCTCAAAGTTTAGTTAATCTCTGCACCCAATGTTGAATTTTCTTTATTTATGAAAAGTTTCATGCTGAAGTCCCTTAGCACTTTACGCTAGCAGCATTTAGTGTGGTCACTTATTAGAAAATTAATGATTTTTTTAATTTCTGTCCAACTAGTCAATGTTCAAAGTAGATTAATTTTGCTGCTTCTCTTTTTTTTTTGTAAAAGATTAAACAAAGCAGCAGAGGTAATTTATCATCAAATGCTCTGGAAGCACAGGTAATTCAAAGTTAAAAATTGCATTCTACAAGCAAATGATTATTTTTATTATTTTTCGTTATGGGAGCACAGGACAAAATTAAAAGAAAAGTTTACTAGTTGTCACATTTTGCAAAGGAATTCTAAAGAAGAGAACTTATTTGCATGAGAAAGATCACTCTACCTAATGTCAAAATAATGACTGCCTAAAACAGACCTGAAAATGAGGTTACAGAAGATAAGAAATGAAATCTGTAAAAAAATAAAATAAAATAATAAAAAGATGGTAGCTGGATATAAGCAGAAAGAAAAAAAGAAATAAGAGGAACAAAGAAGAGGAGTCAAGGAACAAAGAGACCGGTATTAAACAGGAGTCCTTAACATTTACAGAGCGACGTTAATGTTTCTGAACTACACCAAGCATGCCTGCAATAAGAACCGCTGCATCTGAAATGCTCCGTTTTGAGCTGAATTTCTGTGTGTCTTTGTGCATGTGTGTGTGGTCTCGCAGCTGGATGACACACGTGACTGCAAGGCTCATGCGGCAGCAGATCCATATTAGGCAGGGAAGACAAGGAGGGAAACAAAGACATGGACTTTGTACTGCAACCTTTAACCTCCTGGTTTATCTCTAAATACAGCTCTGCAGAAAGTGAACCTGCTTCTGAGAGGCTGACGAAACAAGTGTGCGCGTGTGTATGTGTGTGTGGGAGGTTGTGTGTTGCTGCAGCTGTGAACTATACACCAGAATACGTATATTTGCGTGCGTGTGTTTTTATAGGAGCATGTGTGTTCATCATCAGACGCAAAGCCTTGCGGGCTTTGAACTTCCCAGCTGTCCCATCAAAAGATCTGCTTCCTCTTAACATCTTTCTCACACACTGCACCACACACAACATCCTTTTTTATTTAGGCCATTATGTCCAGCCTGGTCCGCAGGATCATAGTGTAACAGACGCACGCTGCATCTACAAAATCACATGAACACACAAATGTTGAGTGGTGTCCTCTTTCATTTTTCCATTACGACTCAGTTCGGCTACACAAACATGATGCTGTGCCGTTCATGTGGCTTTTTTCTGTTTCCTCTGAATAATTCCTGAATTTTCTGTCGAAACTGACCACTTGAAACTAAATCTGAATGAATGAATTTGATTTTACGATATTGCAATAATGCGTCTATCAATGTACTGCTGCTCACAAATAATTTATAAGATATTGACAAAAATGTACTTACATTTTTGCAACATCATCTGCAAGAGTTTTGTTTTTCTATCTTCAATGCACTAATGACATCTCGAAAGGTGACGTGAAAGTGTTGTTTTCAAAAAGTGATCAATCATTGTGATTAAAAATTATGATGCAACACGTTAAAAGTTTAAGCGCATGTTTAGTGACGAGAGAGAACTTCAGCTGTGTTTTAACAGGTGACACAAAAATAGCTCTCAACTGAGTCAAAACATTTTTACACATCTTTTTAAAAAGTGAAAATGCAAATGTTTAAGAGCAGGAAGATGAAAGAAGAACTGCTTATTAGTGGTACATTGAAACTACTCCGTTAAATGTACAAGAAAAAACATTTTTTTTTCCCTCCAGTTGCTGCTGCTTTGGTCCATCCATGACAACATACCTGCAGCAAATCTTTCACCTTGCAGACTGAAACTGGCCTTCACACACTCCACCACACACTCTGACAGAGCTCGGTCCGTGGGCTCGTTCTGAAAATGTGGCAGTAAATAACAGGCAGGCAGAGTGGGACAGGCGGCTGATGTGAGGG
>NW_015113455.1:140711-159616 GCF_001443285.1 Poecilia latipinna | reverse complement strand
ATGAAAGAAGAACTGCTTATTAGTGGTACATTGAAACTACTCCGTTAAATGTACAAGAAAAAACATTTTTTTTTCCCTCCAGTTGCTGCTGCTTTGGTCCATCCATGACAACATACCTGCAGCAAATCTTTCACCTTGCAGACTGAAACTGGCCTTCACACACTCCACCACACACTCTGACAGAGCTCGGTCCGTGGGCTCGTTCTGAAAATGTGGCAGTAAATAACAGGCAGGCAGAGTGGGACAGGCGGCTGATGTGAGGGGGTGTGTGTGTGTGTGTGTGTGTGTGTGTGTGTGTGTGTGTCATATCATGTTTATGGTGGCAGAATGACCTTCACACCAGCACCTCATTCTATTACTATACTACCGTCATTCCTTTAATACACACCCATGCACAAAGGTGTGTGTGTAGTTTTTGTGTCTATGAAGCTTCACAAATCAAAAACATTCAAATTAAAAATGTTTTAAATAGTCTTTGTGGAATAATTTGGAAATATTCCCGGTAGTGTTCTTAAGGCCAAAACAAAAATGAATATAAAATGAAAGTTTCATAAATCTCAAACTGTGTTTTAAAAACAATATTTGTTTAGTGTAGAATAGCTCAGTTGAGGCTAAATCATCCTAGTTATTCCAGATTTTGAACATGAGATGATGCCAAACATCCTAGTTTCTAAGTACCAGCTAATGGTAAGCCAGAAGAACCACTTCCTGTACAACGTAGTGCCAAATTTTAAACACTCACCTTCATATCCAGGGCCAATAATTATAACGTCTGAAGAATTATTTCATAAAACAAAGTGACACTGGCAGCAATATGATAGTCCTGCAGATTGACTTCCCTTTTTGAAAAGAAATGCTGTGGTTTTTTATTGGGAAATCTTAAGACACACAACAGCAAGCTGTGCATAAAAGTCTTAGTGGTCAATACAGCTGATGTGAAGAACCGCACTTATTGAAACGGCTCTAGTCAAATCCTGCTGAAACTGGACTTTTGTTATTAGAGCATCAGAATAAATAGAGAAGCTACAAACTAAAATGTGAGGTGCAGCAATGCAACTACAAAAAAAAAGATGTTTAACTGAACAGACTGTCGTTGCATGTACAATAAAATGTTCTAGTCTCTAGTCCCAACGTGATAAAATAGAACAATTTAAGCATTAGCAGTAAGAGAATTAGAGGCGCCATAAAAAGACAGGGACAGCAGAATTTCGGTCGTGTAATATATATATATATATTATCAGTTTTGCAAATTGCACTTAAAGCGCACACCTTTTGAGAAAAATGGCACACAATGTGAACGTAGATTTTGTCACTCAGCAACTTTGCAAAAACTGTGATTGCTTGATGAATCATAAAGTGTGTGAGTATGTGTTGTGTCAGTGAGATGAAGTGTGTGTAGGAAGTTCTTATGCAAGTGTTAGTCATGACAGCAATTTTCAGCATTTCTATACATGCAAGAAAAAATTCCGGCAGGTTTTCTTCCAATTAATCGCAGAGAGTTCGTATCCACATACTTTACAGTACTTCACTAGTGAACACTGTAAAACTGCTCCTGGTGTCCATAATGGGACTTCTTCACGGCAAATAAGAACACCTCAGGAGGATGCTCATTTGTTTAAGAGTTGCAAAATTTCGATAAGATTATTGCATTTTCGATTTGACTTCCACAGAAAAACATGTTTTTTTTTCTTTTTTCTAAAAGAGCAACAGAAATTTGAGCCACTAATCTTTTGACAGTGGTGTCAGAATCCATCATCAGATCCAGATGGGAATGGCTGTTTGGAGAAGCTGCCTGACCACGGTCAGAACATTTAACGTCTCACACTTTAAAGGATTTTGACACCTTAAAATTAAGCTGGCCTGCAACAGAAAGCATTCATTAAGGAAGAATAAATATCTTGCTTCAAATCATGTTATTCATTTTATTTGTCTCCCTTTACTTCTTAAACTTTAATAACTTTAATAACTTATTAGGTTATTAAACCATCCCATGCGGTGGTTTTAATAAAACTACATCAGGCTGGAGGACATGAATCAATTTAAGACTTCTCAGATGATTAATTAGGCAATGTAATGAATAGGAAACCACACCAACCAACTAAAGTTGATCTCTCTCCTGGATATCTGTTGTTTTATTCAGGTTCTCTCCTCCGGGGATTATTTCCTCTCAGTAAACAGCACAATTCTTTACTTCGGCTGAACGGCTCAAATTAAGATCCACAATCAGACTCAATTGGCTCTTCACTGCCACTTTTTAGGACTTAAAAACCTCCAACATGGCTGCCTGGAAGAAGCCTTCCATCACTTAATCACTTCCCTTTGCTTTGCTGCTGAACACCTTTTTAAAGTGGCTTCATCTGGAGGCTGCAATGCTCAGCCATCTATTCATGCATATACACACAAATGTAACCAACCAAAACAATACATAAACACTGGAGTTTCCTATTTGCTAATTCACATATTTGCATTTATTTAATCGATGGAATTATTTGCAGACAATTCACCAATTAAATTTTTGTGTATTTATCTAAAATATTCAAAAGAATGTTAGACTTTTACTGTTGATTTCCAAGATGTCCGACGGGTTCTCATTCAGGTCCTGGCAATAATGCTGATGAACTAAACCAAGATCGCCATTCTGATGGGACAAGACCACAGAAGTGTATACACTGGGTGATCATTCAGTCTTCTTCGTGGGCAGTCTACAACAATATCAAACAATGTGGCAGTACTGCTAGCCAAACACATAGCCTCAGGGGGAAGAAAGAAGACCTGAATATTAAACAGCACTGTTCAGTACTCTGAAATACAACCAGACCGGGAGAAACATGGCTTTCTAACTAGTCTGACTTCTGCTGAGGAAACCAAAAGGAGCTTGTTCATGCAAATAGTAGAAATGTAGAGCAAACATACAAGCTAGGATGTCTGATCTGGCTGATGTGTTCACGAGCTCTTCAAAAAGGAATTATGTCAATTTTCCAGAATTGACATAATTTTACGTAACAGAGTTTTATTTGCTCTGTTTTATTTCCAGATCAAATAAAACACACCTACTTTGTAGCATAGATATCAACTGAAGAGGCAGTGCTAAACATTCACACTCTATCCAAGGCACAACCAGGCGTTGGGGAGCTCCTCATCAGCCTGCTTCACTCCTAAATAGCTGCAAAGGGCTGTTTGGGGCTTAACTAATTAACCTAGTTAAAACTGCAGCAGAAATCACAGCTGTAAATGGCCACCTCTCAGCCTAAGCATCCACTACAGAGGCTAAAATGTGACTTTTCTTAGACTGATTACAGATTACCTTTTCTATTTATACCTCGGAATATTGATTCCAGCTATCTTTTATAAAAAAAAAAAAGTCAGTACCATAAGTGCTAGACTATGACCTCTCTCACCAATACATGTTTTTTAAGATTTCAGAGTCGAATAAGTGAGTGAACACACTGAGCAAGCTCTTCTTTCTAGAAAGTAAATTCCAAAGAAACGCACCCATTGAAAGGAGACTAAAGTTCTGTGGTGGTTTTCTTTCTCAGAAGGATTGTTTCCCTCGACTAAAATAATATGAGTCTATCTCTGCTTCACTATCTGCCTCACCTGCTCTGACTCTTTTGTCTACTTCCTCCTTTCCCCGCATTCCCTGGTCGTCTTCTTCCTAAAATCACCTGCAGAGGAATCGATAAGCTATCAGACCACGACAACTCGCAGACTCACTCTCATCTCTTCGGCCTGTATTTCACGCTGTGTAAATTGGCTATCAGCCTGCCTGAGCCGGTATTTGTGCTCTTCTCTGACAAAGTGTGTGTGCGTTTACGTGCAAGTGTGTGCTGTCAATTCAAATCCTACATTTGATTGACAAAATCTCTATCATTCACTCATGACTGCTTACCGGTCACAGTGAGTGTGTACAAGTGTGCATGCGTGTGTGTGTGTGTTGCCCCAGTATCTGAAACATGACTAACTGTTAATAGAGCAATATTCAAGCTGAGTGATAAAAAAAGATAGAGCAGGCTGCAGCGACATCTAAGCCAACAGAAATAAAAAACACATTGAAAAGAGTAAAATGGGAAGGAAATAAAAGGAGGAAGGCAGTTGAAAGAAAGGTCACAGACTCCAGCAAGGAGCCCAGAACAGAGGGGCGATGATGGAGAGCCAAGAAGCACACGGAAAGAACACGAGTGAGGTGAACAAAAAATGCCGTGAAAGGTCTATAGTGACCGGAAACGCAGCTGTATTTGTACATAGTCCAACTTTACATGAGGTGTAAGGAAATTTGCATAACCCTGCCAACTACCAAACAAGCAAATCACATGGATCTCTTCTACCGTGTGCTTGGGAAACCAAAACGCAGCAATGACCTTCAGGATTCATCACTTTAGAAATCATATTGTGCATATCTGGTTAGTCCCCCAATCTGAATTAATAACATGGGTTCATGACACATTTTCAGCCCCGATTCTACAATTTTCCAGATCCTCATTTTGTAAAATAATCAGTACTTTTATGGCTAACTTTTAAAGGTCAAATACAAAATGGTTGCAATGGGATTATGGTAGCCATTTAAACATTTGCCAGGCTTTAAATATGGGACCTGCAAAAAATATAGACTGGATGGACTGACGGAAATTCAGTGGTGTATGTTTTTAAACATTTTATGTTTTGGAAAGTCAGAGCATCAGTGAGACCTACAAAGTACAGAAGAATGACAGCGCATCAAAAAGTCACTGAGTATAGATAAAAGTACACAACACCGGAAGGAAACATTTAGTCTTCTAATGTGTGTCCATGCAGCCATCCATCAACTCCACCCAATTACGTGGTGCTGAAAGGTCCAAAGTTTGGACGGCTCAGGGTTGGTTTCACTCTTTCCAGGCTGCTGGTTTATCCATATAAGCCTCCAATTTAGCTAACCTTTACTTCTTTGTACTGTGATGGGAACAAGCCTTAAAAGAGCAGACCATTTTCACCCAGGAAAAAAACAGAAGGTGGATGTGAACAGCATGAAGCTAGAAAATATATAATATAAGCATGTTTGTAAATAGATTTTTTTTTTTTAAATGTGCAACTGTGAATTATTAAATAAACATACATAAAAAGTTTAAGATAAATAAACCTCAGTCAGACAAATATGCCAATAAATAAATCAAAAGCTGGAAAACTCTGGGATTATGTCAGTTTGTGAGGTAAAATTTGTTGGTTTCACAATGCTAAATGTAAACAAGTATGATGAATTTGCAGATGTAGCTACTTGCATATAAAATAGTAGTTAAGTTTTTGGACCTAACATAACTGTGAAGAACCGCCAACCAAAATTGAAAGAGGAAGAATTTCAGTTAATGTGACAATAAAATCAGCACACGCTGGTTTAATGTGCAGCTTTTCACTAAACTATTGAACTTTTTAAGATTAATTTACAACTAACTAGCACAAAGGATGAATTCACAAAAAACAGACACACTCACCAATAAAGTATGAGACTTATTACCCAACTACCATTATAATAGTAATGTTCCTTTTGTCAACAGCGCCCCCGCATTGCAGCAAAGCTGGGAACCAGACAGAGAGCAAAAAAGGAAACAAAAGTGCAGCACTCCACAGTGTTGGATGTGCCCATATTTTCAGAGCACAATCAACAAGATGCTTCTCATTTTTCTAATCTGTTGATGGAGATCGGATACTCTCCCAACTACTGACAGACTGAAGAGGTGAGAGAGGAGGACCGGGCACATTAATATGTCAGAGTTGATTAGAAATCATTTCCTCATTAACTCAAACCTGATGCTCCCCCGAGGCTCGTCTCAATTTTCTGATAAATGTGATTAATACAAAAGTTAGAAGAAAGTTGCTTAATCTATCTGCGCTGCATCAACAGAGCAACAACGGAGTTTCAAACTTTACATTTGATTCATTTCACTTTCTTGTGTTGGATGCGTTGATGCAAAAGAGTGAAAATATTCACAGAAAAGTTAAATCACAAAAGAAAATGTTTTCCTCTCTGGCTCAAAAAAGTCAGACCAACCTAAACATTTGCACAAAGTAAGATGCTGAGTGTTTGCATGCTTTAGTTGCAATTTGGCTTCTATACAGACATTACAAAGAATGCAGGTAAAACACTGAACATTTAATTATTTATTTTCAAGCTATTTAAGGGGCATACATGTACTGTGCAGGTGATGTTCACATGAAGCCCAACAAAGAATAAGCCAGTCAATAGGAATCACCCAGAACAGGGCTAGCTGCCATTGTAAGAATCACAACAGATGACAGATTAGGCTGCTATCTAAAGCATTGTAAGAATAGCTGGGTGAGATGCAGAAGGTTGAATATCCACCACTTGTTTTTATTTAGCAGTGCTCAAAATGTGATACACCATGTGTCATGTAGTGGAATCAGTGGTGTATTGTAAAGCCTTATAATCTAAATCATCTATATTGGGCATCAATCCACCAAACTGTTTGCATTAAAGTTTGGCAAAGTTCAACAAAGACAAAACATCACAAGGCATCACTGTTCCTGATCCACATCATCTAGTATTCAAGCAATGTCCGACCAGTTGTGAATGCGCTTTACAATGTATTACCTGTTGTAACAGATAAAGGCAATAAAATGTAATAACACAGATAATGGCTTTCAGTAGTTTACTACTTTATGCTTATTGGCTTTGAATAAACGTATTATGCACCTTTCTGATTTCAATCTGAACAATTTCACACTCGAGTATATTTAAGAATTACATTTTATTATTAAATATAACAATCATTTGTATTAATTTTAGTTACAATGTTGTGTCCAAACTGTGACTGAAGGTTTCTGGATTGGATTGAGATTACAGCATCCAGAAGCAGATCTGAATTTCCCAGCAGCAAATTTGGTTGTACACACAAAACTGTATGTGTGTAATGCCACATCACCATGGCACTGAACTGCGGTCACGCAAACCTAAGCGGCAATTTGGGATGTAGGTCAATGAGCAGCAGGCTGATGAATGGCAGGAGGTGGAAATAAATCATGCTCAAGTCAGATATAAAATCATAATAATAAAGGAGTACGATTGCACAAAAAGGCGGGAAAGGGATGGAAATTTCCAGAAGCAGGATGTCTGTTTAGCGGAAAGCATGTGCTCACATGTTAGACTTGGCATGAATGCTGACATGCATGTACCAGTGTGGAAGTAAGCACCGCTATGTACATCAACAACCTCACCCACCTCTACCAGTGCCTCCGTTCAGTGCAGGTAGACGCCTGCTTGCTTACAGCACACACACCTCTAAACTTTCCATCACTAAGCCCCACAGAGCCTCCTGAGCCTATTACTGAAACTCCACTCTAATGTATTCATCATTAGGAATTATCAGAGATATTACATTAGATTATCATCAGAATACATCACAAAATCAGAGCAATTCAATTTTGGATTTCTGCTGTGGTAATTTAATACATTCTGATGAGCTTCAGCATTAGTCTGCGATTTTTCTACGTTATTCTTTTAACAAGCCCACATGGAGCTCTTTTAGTAATTACGTCTGAACCTGTGATCGTCCACAAGTCTAAGTGTGCATGATGTGACAGAAAGGTGTGCACTTCGAAGCCAACAGATCTATTTATAACAGTCACTCCCTGCTGGATCACACACACTGAGGTAAAGAGAGACAATAATGTGCCTTTTATCGGAGGAAGCAACAAAGTTAAATCTAAAAATAAGACATCTTTTAAAGTGGAGTAAAGCACAGGGAGAAACACTAAGCTATAAGTGCAGGAGTGTGTGCAATACTGCACTGAACCATATCTAATAATGTTGCGCTGCTTGTAATAGGCTGTGTTTAAAGCAAACCATGGATACCTGTGTTTGCAGAGGTGCATGATCACACCAGTCTGTGCTTGCCTTCCCTTAGCTCACTGTTGCCACAGATATATGCCATGCTGGCATTCATGCATGTGACTGTGTGTCCTTTTGTCCCTAAGGTCTGTTTCGCCATTCCGTGGAAATTTCCTTTAACCTTTTCCCTCATTTACACCATTGCCCTTGAGAGATCTCTCGGTGCAACAAAAACTTTTTCTATCTCCCCTGTCTCTTTGTTGGGGGCAGTAAACGGTTCAGTAGAGATAAAACCAACTGCCATGGAGACCGTTTAGGTGTCCAAACTCCTAAAACATAGTCACATGATGAGTAATATCGCTGCTTCGACTGCTCTAATAGCTTAGCCAAGACTACTTCTAAAAGTCCGTTATAATATCCAATAGTCTCATCCTGCTGCTTTCACAATACAAATACTGTAAAATTGCAAATCAAGTTTTCAGTCATGTTGTGGCTTGCACAAAATAGTCTTTGCAGTAGTTAGGCACAATAGAGTAATGTGTTCTTCGACAACAGAGGGCGCTGGTAAACAAAGCTACCAAACTGGTTTCAACGTATGAAACGGGACCAGCAACATTTTAACTTCTGTTTTTACTGTTTCCCATGACAAAGGCACCTCAGCAAAGCCACAGGAAAGGCGTACTTTCAGTAGGAGCATAACGCAAGCAACAGAAGACCTGAGCAGGTGCCACTCGTTGATTTAAGCTACAAATCACAAAGTCAAAACTGGACTGCTGAAAATGAGCAGACAATGTTGCCTGGCCGATGAGTCTAGATTTCAGGTGAGACAGTTGGACAGTGTAGTCACAAATTTGCATAAGCTAAATAAAGTCATGAATTCATCAAGGTTCAGTTTAATAGTGGTTGTATTGTGGTGTGTTTTAATTTAAGGAATCTCTTTTAATTTCTGATTTTGAGAGACCCTCTGTAAGAAAGACTTATGTGATCACAGTTAATGTTGCAATACATTTCACAGCTTTAAATGTTTCCTTCCACAAACACACAACATCTATGCATTTTTGAGCAATGCCATTTATAGCATTGTGTGAATCTACTGGTCGGTGTGACTACAAGCAGAGTAAAGGGAAATACTACAGAGAGTGCAACATATGCACTGATGTTGCATCACTGCCTCCTCAGCTCTGGGTGGCATTGCCCCAGGAAGCACCATGTAATCCCTGAAGTTGTGGAGCATGGGTCATAATCTTACACATTAATCCAGGAGGACGAGTGGATTATTTGGAGGGAAGAGACGCAGTGGTTTATCACTGCAAGTATGTTCCATTATTTGCTTGTCACGTTTCCTACACAGCAAGATTAGACCTTCTCTTTTATCTTCCACTCATCTAAGGTTTTGAAAAGAGACATAACACTGGCTATGGGTCTTTCACCCTTAAATTAAGGCATTTCCTGTGTGGATGCCCCCATGATAAATCAGGCAGCGGTGGGAGAGAGCTTTAAAGAATTAGGGCATCCAGCGAGCTCTTGCCTCACTACAAAGCCCTGAGCAGCAGGGTGAGATTGAATTCCCCCTCCACGCCTCCCTCAGGTGATGTGGACATCTACTGTGTGTCTGAGTGTACAACGGATGACAGCTGCACTTCTTATGTTGACACTATCAATATAGCCACCATGGCAGTTGTGATGAATGCTAATTTCAAACAAAGGTTAGGAAAGGACACGTAGAACACAAGTGAATATCATTGAAAAGTTTGTTTTATTCATTGCAAACAGAGTAATCCATTTAAATTGTTTATTCTTGGGTGATTTTGGTTCTTATGGCGTAGAGCTACTGAAAGCCAAAAGCCAGCTTTTCATAACTTCAAATATTGCACCAGTCCAACCATTTTATTGAGATAATTTTTGTTCACTGGGCCACTTAGGATCTTCTCTGGACACCTTAAAAGTTGGGACAACTGACTTACAGACTTTAGACAGCTAAACAATATGTTTACTGGCCAATTGAGTACAGTGGCCATGGCCAGTATAGCAGGAACTGGTTCATTTGGCAGTGTGAGCAGAAGTCACGTCCTGCAGGAATATGAAATTAGTATCTCTATAAACCTTGTTTATAGAGATACTAAAGTCAATTTCTTGACTTTAGACTGCAAGTCATTTGAAAAAAGAATATTGCACCACTGAGCATCAATCTAGTTCTTTTTCTCATTGCCTCAGGCAATATTCTTTTGACATTACCTCTGATTTGACAGTGAAGTAAAATCTGAATATGGCAGAGTTATCCCAGAGTGGGTTATGCTTCACAATCCTTTGCAACTTTTCCTACCACAGTTTTTCCTTCTACTCAACTTTCCACCAAAACACACTGAACAGAACAACCAGCTTCTTTAGCAATGATCTCTTATGACTTACCCTTCTCATGAAAGTGTCAGTGACTGACTATCGGATAACTGTCCAGTCAGAAGTCTTTCCAAAGATTGTGTAGTTCTAAAAATTTGTAAAAACCATTTTTTGGTGATCTAATGTTAAAATTTTAAGAGAAACTACATTTTCAGCTGCAATTACCAAATTACCAATGATTTCCACTTAAATTTACCAATTTGTGTTCCTAAGTAGGAGTATGAATATAGATTCACACAAAAACATCAGAAAGGAGTTGACTGAAGGGAAAGCAGATTCTGGGGTTGTGGCAAAGCTTGCAGAAAGTGGACATGCCAATATGCCATGAGTCAGAGAGCGTCTACCTTCCTCCTAAGCCTCCAAACCGTACATAAGCTGAATAATTATTTAGTTAATATATGGAAAGCAATTAATGCATATAAACATATATTTTTAGTAAATGTTTAGCTTTGCAAGATGGCAAAGTGTTATGAATGCAATACAATGTAAGCTATTGAGCGGGTAAAAAGTAAGGCTTTAGAGTCAGGGTTTTGTCTAATAAATGTCTAATTAGCCATTTATGAGCCTATTCAGTATCAAATACTAGTACAACATACCTAATGACTGCCTGGGGCCTACAGTCACAGGAGAAAGCAAAAAGATTTATCCAAAGAAGTTTCTCAATGACTTTAGCGACTGATAAATTACTCAAATTGTTGTAATTTGACTCGCTGATGAATCAGGGTCTGTGCAGGGGAATAGCTCTATCAGATCCAACCAAGAGGCTTAACCAGCTCACCAGTGTTAAACGGTGTGTAAAAGATGATTTGACAATAAAAGACTGAATATGTTTAAACCCTCTGAGGTGGATTTCAATGTGCCATAAAGATAAAAAGCATAAATTTGAAGAATAATCAGCAGCATGAGGAAATGGAGAGAGGTGATACCAGTGAATCACAACACTAACTGAAAAGCTTGGACTGAGTGCAAAAGATGAGATGGAGGAGAAATTTACATCTTCACATCCCACTCCGGTTTGAGTCACAGCGGCAACAACCTGCAACACGGCGACAGTCTGAATAGATTTTCATATAAATTAAGGTGGAAAAATGCAATAAGGAATTCCTAATAGGATCTGAATTCCCCTTGAGTCTGAGTCATGTTAGATTTTTTTCTGCCTGCCTGATTTCTCCAGCATCTTTCCTTTTTTGCTGCTTACTGCAATACCTAACAGAAAACCACTGTGTGAAATTCTGCTGCATGGAAATTGGATTTCAGAGATTCATCCATAGATCCAAGTTTCTTACAATGCAATGTAAGAAATGCAACCTGTTATACTCCACTTCCGTTCTACAAACAGCATTTATAGGATCACGAGAAAGCTCAGTGCTCAAACTATCAATTGAAATAGGCAGTTCCACTAACGCAAGGTCCTTCAAATGAAACTGAAGCTTGTGGTGATGGGTTGGGGGGCAGTTTGATATCCATTCAAGGGAAGCAGGAACAAAACTCATGTTGATTTGATTAAACCTAAAGCAATAATGTACAGCTCCACTTTGACCTGAACCTGCAGGTCGGTAAGCCTTTGCTAGCACCGTTTATCCCTGTTTGGAAACTGGGCTAAAGGTTAACACTGCCCAAGAGCCTTACTGTGCTCTGTTATGGGATACCAAAGACAAAGGCACATGATTAGAAGAAGAAACTGCATCTGATCTTGACAGATGGATAGACCGTATCAGTCTTACAGGACTGCCAGCAAAGACTTAATGAGTCTGGCTCCTTAGCAATAATCATACCACTTCTGCACATTAAAACTGTATCCATCAAGGCTTAATGAAATCAACTGTGCTATGTTTTAATTAGCATGGGTGATTTGTTGTGTCTAAAAAACACCTTCTGATTACTCCCCTGCAAAATTAGGGTCACATGAGATTATGTTACAGGTAAAACTTTGCAAAATCATTGCAGACAAAAATTGAAGGCAATCATACAATACAATTGACAATATTTAATTTTCCATTGTTGTGTTTTAAAAAGTCACAAACATAGTTATGGAAACAGGAAGAACAAGATCTAATGATTCTATAGCTATCTTTTGTAGCATTCACTTGACGTAGGTCGTAGTAAATCGTTTTGACAATGTGACTCAATATGACAAAGTCTGGAGTCTGGACTTTGACCGAGCCATTGCAACACCAGGACTCACGTCATTTCAGCTACGCTGGTGCAGATTTACGGCTGTGTTTGAAGTCATTGTCCTCCCAAAACCACTGGCTATTTAGTGGTGAACGGACTGGTGGTCAGTTAATCAACTGCATTTGATTTGGATCACCTGGCTGATGTTTACTTCATGAAATCTTTTGGACGTAGCAAAAATGTACTGGATTTTTATTCAACGACTGCTGTATCTTGACTAAAATTGTAAGAAAAATCAGTTGCTAATCATATTTCTTGATGTGCAGCTTAGAATGCAGTTATTAGAAATCACTCTGCAGTTTTTGTCACACACTATCAATGGCGTAAAACAGTGTACACAATGGTCAAAGTTGAGACATGCCAAGATGTCATATTGCAAAGCAACTTGGTTAATGCATTGCTGAAAAGTTAATAAACAGTTAGCCAACTGCTTCCGCTAATAAGGTAAAGTCAGTTGTCATTAAAACTCTAAGTTAAGTAATTTTGAGTTGGATCAATTTACTGTTGCAATATATTTTCAGTGATGGTCAAATCTGAGCGGTGACCTAAGTTATCAGAAAGACTGACAATGCAAATCATGACAGAAAAGTATCTTAGATGAATGAGAAAAAGAACAAAGAGCTATGATTATAGAGACGACACAATAATAATCTGAATTCAGAGACAGAAGTCCAGAATTAATCAGAGATTGTATGATCTAACTGGGAGTATGTCTGCATGAATTTTTGCTGTGGTGCCAAGAAAGTCTGAGTGAGCAGCTGATGAATCACCACCTAATTAATTATTGAACACCCCCTCCACCAACCTGCCTCTGCTAGCATGGTAGCTAGCAACAGTCAAACATGTGATGGGCTGAGAGATCCATTCAACACACACACAGGGTCTAGGAGCGTGGTTAACGGGAGCAGGGGCCCCTTGTGTCTCAGCAGGATGCCTGATGAACCTCAGAGGGATTTCAGAGGAAACAAACATATTCCCAACACCATCACAGACTAACACAGACCCAAAGGGAATTAGCCAAACATCAACGCAATTATATCCCTGACAAAAACTAGGTGATTCTTATCAGGTGCAAAACGCTATAATGGGGTGCTTTAAAAAGACCAGTGACTATTTTAATACTACTAAGCTGTGAATCTGACACCTGGGCAACAAATCACCTAAACTTTCTCACTTTACTTTCGTACGTTATGTCAGGCGGACATATTGTTCTGTCTCCAACAAGGTGGATACTGCACCAGCTGCAGCCTTAATTGTATCATCCCCGGCTATATTAAAATATTTAAAAGACAAAACAAGTCATCTTATGTCATTTTGGACACTGTTTCCACACAATTGTGTGATTATATCCAAGTGCTGCTCGTGATGTGAGCAGCGCATAGTGACAGAAGGGACAGGTGAGTCACCGTGGGGCTGCAGGCTGAACACATTGCACTGCAGCACTGCACATCACGACTCGCACAGACAAGAGAGGAACAGCAAGAGAGCTAAAGGCACGGAATTGGGAATAAAACACAGGATGGTGGACAAAACACACCGAAAGGAAATGCAGCGGAGACACAGCAAAAAGCCTAAATCATTGAAAAGCAAAAAAAACAACTCAGGATAGAATATATATTGAACACTGGCAGTAACGTCTGTATCGAAGACATCCATCACCTCAAGGCTCCTTAAAGCCTTGATATCTATACTCGTCTGTCTGCTGTCTGTGTGGAGCCTTCACTCCTCAGTCACCAACCAGTTTAAGGCATATTTATCAGTCTATACAAAGAAGGGGATGTGCCAGCTGGCTTTCAGCCCCCATTCGGCTGAAAGCAACAAATCAAATAGAATTGTATATCCAAATTAAATCACAGAGATTTTATATAAATCTTATTCTAACTTCCACCGCATTGTTTTGTGCATTAGCATCATCTTGTTCCTGTAATCATACAGAAACATAAAAAACTACGCATTAACACATTAGAAGCGTGTTTTTAATTGGCTGGAATTAGAAATAAAGTCTGCTTGAGCTCAAGGCAACATTTACATCCTGAATGAGGTTGGTGACTGATTTCAAGATTAATAAAATTAGCAGACTCAAAAATATGTCCAATAATATTTTCAAACATGTCAAAAGAAATCATTTGCCTGTCTAGATCTCCCATAAATCATGAAAAAACAGAAAGTTGAATTTCCAATTGGGCAATGAGGTAAAGGACGATTATGGTTTTGAGGGGGGCTCTAACCAAACCTAGAGTCGCTCCAATTTAAAATGAAATTTGATGCAATTTTAGATCTCAGAAATCCTACTTTACATATTTTTTTCAATTCACAAAACTGCAAGAGTTTTGTTTTATTTTGTTTGTTTAAAAAAAAATTCTCAATGGAACAAGTCAGAACGCTTTGCTTGGCATCTACAAAGCAGTCCTACTTCGGTTAAGATCCACATGAGTAAAACTGGTTTAACTGGTTTCAGAACATATGTTAGTGGAGCCCAGAGGGCAAAACCACTGAAAAGGTGCTTTAAGCATCTTAAATTAGTATGGATTTACCAAAAATAATAAACATATACAATAAAAACTCAAGTTTTGCTGTGGCAAATCAAAAATAAAGGGAACCTTATGAATGTAAGTTACTATTAAAGGAACTGTGTTTTTTAAATGTTTACTGTGATATACATAATCACTAATTGACGACATTCTAAAGATTTATTTGTCTGAAGTTTAATTTTTGCATTACAACTGTAAGCCAACCCAGTTACAAAACAAGGCAGGTTTGTCACTATTCATAGAAAGGGCAACTAAAAGTGCTTTAAAAGCACGCAAAGCAACTTACTTTTGTAATTATGCAGGAAAATATTTTAAAAATCCACAATATCTATGGATATAAATGTGACTATGGTTTTCAAATATCCAAAGAACATCAAAATACTTTGACAAAAAATGATTCTCCCAACTTTATGGTGCTGTTTAATGAATGATGGTTGGCCTACTGTATGGTGATCAAAGAGGCAGCAAGTGCTTCTGAGTTCACCTTCTTTTTACTGGAAAATAACACGTGTGCGCTGTACGCGCATGTGATTTTCTCAGTAGTGAAGCAAGTTTTCCCAACCGGTGCTTTGAACAGCAGAGTGGCCTGGACGTGACAAGGCTAATATTTTACCAGCATGCGTCCCTTAGCCGGTTGTGTCCTGTCAAAGCAGGATGTGTTGCTGATGTTAAGTCGGACTGATCTCCACCAAAATCCCTCCCACCCCTGTTGAGAGGGTTGAGAGTGACCCTCGACACCCGGTCAGTTATAAGCCCTGAGAGAGGTCTGAGAAGCCTTCTGTGATCTAAAGCGACTTCTCTGTGGGTCCGGTCGGGTCAACGGAAACAGAAAAGTTTTAAATACATCGTATTGTCTTTGCATTAAACCTCCAGAGAAGCAGCAGGTTTGCAAGTCCAAAAAGATACATTGTTATCCTGTAAAACCATAACACATTTAAAACTTAGATTACACAGGAGTAGTTATTACAACTTTTGTCATAGGATAATAATGTCAATGTTTTGATATTATTAATATTATTGATATTATTTTATATTATTATTATTATTATTGATATTATTATTAAGTTTACATGAACTTAACAATAGCACATGTAGTATGCTAGCACTATGAACTACAGTTGTTAAGTTGTGAATGTTACGCAGTTGACTGCAGGCTTGTTAATCAAACAGACAAACTGTGCATTAAACACTTCAATACAATAACAAAATATAGTGGGGGGTTGTTTATATGCTGTCTTATTTTAGAAGCAGTTGGAATAACTATTCTGTTTCTACATAAATGAAATAAATTCGATGATGTTGCAAATTTTTCTAGAATTTCGCCAAATTGTTGCACAAATGCAGCAATACTTTACTAAAGATTTGTATGAAGTGACAATTTAACACTGTCTGGTGCTTTTAGGTAACTGTGTTTATATGTAATAACAAATGGGGATGATCTGGTAATTTGAAAGTAGCTTGGGATGAAAATAGAATAGAATAAAATAGAAATATATTTTCTTGTCCCACATTGAGGAAATTCAGCAAAATACATAAAGGAAAAATCACAACTTTAAGTTATCCTGTAGTTGAGTGCAGGCTTGACTGTAAATCATAGCTTCTAGTTATGATCTACAGGCTTGACTCAACCTTTTTACGTTGACCTACATTTGTCATGGACTTACTCATCAATGAAAGAAGAGGAAGAGTTTTTGCAAAAAATATTTCAAACCGACACTTCCAGAATCATCTTGGGAATTTCATCATCTTAATTGGCTGCAAGGTATAACTGTGAACTTGGGCCTGCTGTTGCCTTTACTTTAAAATATGCAGTTTTACGAAGGATCTACTTGTTCTCTCTGCGATAAAAACCAAAACACGCTGACGTCAGCAGCAGCATCTGCAGGAACTTGTCATCAAAGACATTGTGATTTTGCAAGGCAAATGTTTTAGATGCCAACGTTGCAGCAACTTTAAGAAACCATCACTTTCACCTGGAGGCAACAGCATATTTTGTGTAAGACTAATCTATAATTGTCATGTTATGATGAAGAAATGAGCAAATACTCCAAACTTGATTATATGGTGACATAGTACAACAGATAAAGGCAGTAGTTTGTGTCATTTAGGTGACAGCTCAACAAAAAACTAACTCTGGGGAGTTTGAATTCTGCAAATATTGCCAGAGAAAATCCCAGAATAAAAAGCAAAAACCTAAGTTTGTTGGAAAGGGAATTCCTGTCTGGGTTTGTAGAAATGGAATCTAAGCCCAAACAGCAATTTATTTTGATATATGTGGAGGTGCATGTGCGAAACAGACAGGAAGAGAATAAATGAGGCAAACTGTGCCATGCTTGTTTGTGTGAGCATGTGTGAGAGAAAACTAAAGAGACAGCGAGAAGAGGAAGCAGTCACATGTTTGGAGGAAGAAGAGAAGAGGAGGGAGGCGAGACAGCCCATCCCTCCTCTACGTCACGGTGACGCCTCCGTCCGCCCCTCCCTCCACTACAACTCACATGACTGCAGCAGGACAGTTCTGTAACACCAGTCACGAGGATAGAGTACTACAATAACCAGCCGGCAGGGGCGAGTGTGTCTTTTACAAGTACAACCCAAATACACACACACAGCAATGGGGAGTAAAAGAAAGCCATAAGTCCACCTTAATAACCAGTAGTAAATATTAACATATTAGTGTGCCATTTGCACTATAAATAACCTTATCAGACTGCACATAAAGAAAGGACTTCACACTGCGATACAGTGCACAGTTTGATTCCGTTTCTGACTCAAGTTTATCTTCCCTCTTCCCTCTAAGTCAAGGACTTAGCAGCAATCCAGCATTAAAAGCCTCAGAGCAAAGCGCCGCGTAGACGCAACAGCATGCCTATTTTCATCTGAGCACTTTTCTCCCTCACAGTTGTCCCATTTACATTCCACATCCACGTCTTTATTGGATCTACACAGCAAAGATATACTTTTGTTTTATAGTCACATTTTCCAAATCGAAATGTGTATCAGGTGTCTTGCGCATTATTTCCCCCCCTTGTGCTCAGTATGATGTGCATTTCCAACTCCCTTCTGCTGGTTGACTGATGTTTGGTTGTGTGGGTTTGTAAGGCAGAGGTGATTTTTGAACAGAAATGATTTGGTACACCACTTTTTGAATCTTTCAGGGAATTTTATTCACACCAGTGGTAACCTGATACACAATGGCGTTTTGTAATTTGGCCGTTAAGACTCACCGCCTAGGGCGCCACTTCAATTTGGGGAGGGACAAGGACAAAGACAACAAAACTTGTATCATATACACCGTGAATATGTCTTCTATTCCAATTTTACATTATCAGTCAGTGGGCAAATAATTGTATCACAATATTGTTGATTAATTCCGCATTAATAATAGTGATTGCAAGTAATAGAGATATGATTATGTACTGCTCTTTTCCATGGTCATGATATCCCCTGAGCTTCAGACTCTTGGTCACTAAAATCTAGATTTGGTACAGATATAAAGTGCACTAAAGTCAAATCAGTCCAATGGGCCAAATACCCACCCATCAGGGCATAACATTATGACCAGCAAGGCCCCTCTTGATGTAATCTCTTCCAGATTTGCACTTGTAGAGATTTAAATTATTTCCAGTTTTTTATTACAAGCTATATCAACCTGTTTATTTATTTCAAAAAGGGACAATGAATATTATATAATATACCAGAGTTAGCCATAGTCTCTCAGGGTACAATCATTAAAAATACATGACAGTGCAATACAGACAAGTTAACAAGCTTCTTCTATCAAAAAAACTGAAAATAATAATAATAATAATGATAATAATATATAAAAAGTATTTTTTAACTAAAAAAGACATCAAATTACAAATTGCTGCTGTTTCTGACACAATTTGACTATCACACACTTGCCCTATGAAACTCACTCACTTACGCTTGCCCATTTTTCTGACTTTGAGGAGAAATGTTTTCCTAATATATCCCAACTACTTATT
>NW_015113455.1:72634-137607 GCF_001443285.1 Poecilia latipinna | reverse complement strand
TCACTTACGCTTGCCCATTTTTCTGACTTTGAGGAGAAATGTTTTCCTAATATATCCCAACTACTTATTACCCAATTTGTTGCTGCAAAGCCAATTTAAAGAGCTTAATATGTGATAAATTCCAGTGAGAATACATGAATAGTATAGCTGAGTTATGTGTAACATAATGTTCTGCAAATATAACATACATTGTTTTGCATCTCCCTTTAATATGCATAACATTGAGATGGCTTTCATCCACAGTATGTGTTATGTGTAGGCACATGTCACTGCTGCGGCTTATAAATAGCCCACAGTCTCCCTACATCCCTCCACGCACTGATTTCAACCTGCTAGAGCTGCCAATCAGCTGTGACAGACCTCCCTTCATCCCCCACTTCACCAACAGCAACAGAGATACCTCCAACCCACACACACAGCGCATCAGATGCCGCGATGACCCTGCATCATCGAGAGCAAAAACAATCACCGCAATGCAATTATGTCACGCTATGCTGCGGTTCCTGGATTGACAGTGACAGACCCCTGAGGGGGTCTTTTCCTGCAGACTACCTGCTAGGAGATTAATCTTCGTGTGTTGCGACTGTAAATTAGAGAAGAATCAGAAAATCTTCGCTGATTTCCTGACATAACTGACCCCTTTATGTCAGGAAATAACATCGCGGGGTCCGCGCAGCCCCCCGCGGACCCTCCTCATCCATACACACAATCGGTTAACAGCCTGTAACCAAAATCACACTTTCAGGTAAGCGGCCAAAGCATCGAGCAGATTTCAGTGAGTTTTTCACTCAGACGCGTTTTGTAATCGTTTTGATTACGCAAAGCATTATGAAAACGTAAAACCGCATCAACTTCCCCAGCTGAATCAGAACCCGCGTCTGCTCTTCTTCGTCCAGGTTTTGGAGATACAAAGTCTAATTAACAATAATAATGAAATGTCCGTGAACGCATTGTGGGAAAGGTGTTGCTCAACTTTTTAGCGCTCCGACCAGCATTCGTAGATCCGCAGGAGATCCAAAGATCCTCCAGCGCTCTAAGCCCGCTGCGTCGAGGCAATCAGCTTAATAATGAAGTGGATAAATAACATTACACAGCATTAATGTGTTGCGATGCCACAACAAGAGACCTCTTCAAAACATTTAATTAGTGTTAAAAAAGAAAACAAGGAACGCAAACACATGGATTAAGCACACACAAGTTTGCCTTCCTTCACACACATTTAAAAAATAAACAGTCCAGAAGCCAATTAATACGTCAATATATCACAATAATCCACCGGCTTCGTCCACGCATGAAGAGGCGCACCACGTGTTCCGAGTCCCCGGCACTGAAATTAAAACTTCCCTCAAGAATGCGTCTAAAGTTTCCAAAGCGCCCCTCTGAATACCAAATAATCCCGGCCGAGCAGCAGCACACCGGCTGCTTTCAGATCTAACACCAAAACATTTATCCGTTTTCATCCATTAAATTCCCCTATTGCCGTTGGCTGATGACATTTCCTCCAAGACACGTGAAAGCCAGACATCAAGTCATTGTAGTCC
Organism: Poecilia latipinna; assembly: GCF_001443285.1. Taxonomy (NCBI): domain Eukaryota; kingdom Metazoa; phylum Chordata; class Actinopteri; order Cyprinodontiformes; family Poeciliidae; genus Poecilia; species Poecilia latipinna. The sequence goes on along the minus strand of NW_015113455.1, from coordinate 136,066 downwards.
ACACACACACAAGCTCACGCACACACGCATGCAGACCGAGAAACCGGCTTGCACTGTGCCGGAGAGATGCTGCTGTGCAGCCCAGAGAGAGGCTCCCATCAGCCGGGCACAGCGTGCGCCAGAGCCGGCGACGTGCAGAGACGTGCCCCGCTCTGCAAAGCCCTGCGTCCCGTGTATCCTCCAAGGCTGGGATCTTACCTGGCTGCCGGAGTTTTCTGTCAGGTAACTGAAGACAAAGGACGAGAGTTCCTCATCTAATAGTGGAGCGCAGTCCGCCATCTTCTAGTGAATGAGGAGCTGCGGAGTCAGAGAGTGGAGTATAGGAGGAGGAGGAGTGAGAGCGGGCCGCCTGTAGGGGGCGCATCTATTTACTAGTGGAGACAAACATACACATTAAAAGACATGCGGCTCTTCAAAAGCGGTCTCCGGGGAGCACCAGGGGGTCAATGCTTGGATTCCCGCGGCTAAATCAGGACATTTTCACTGCAGTGTCACTGCCCTATAAGCTTAATAAAGATCTGTTTATAGAAATAGATAGACATATTCTCACAAGAAAGAACATGTTCTGCAATATAATCCACAGTTTACAGCAGTTAAACTGTGCTGATATATTTTTGATGTAGCTGAGAAAGACTCAGAGAAATTAGAAACACGCCATGCAATCTTTCCATATTCTTTTGTTGAACTAGTAGATGAATTATAGTTCAAGCATGCAAATACATGTCACCATCCATAGTTTCAGTTTTGGGACTTCACTTTTGAAGTTTATTGTTGTTATTGTAGAATTACCTGTTCTATTTCTTCCTTGTATATTTTTAGGGTTTCAGCAATGTCCAGCATCACCACACATGATTTAGACCTAACATTATGACCGGCTGCTTAATAGTGGGTTGGTTTCTCGTTTTCTGCTAAAATAGCCCTGACTAGGACAACTGTGGCTACTATCCAGTAGCTTGCCACCATTAGAATGTGAATGTGTGTGTGTGTGTGTGTGTGTGTGTGAGAATCGGGTCTTCTGGTTTGAAAAAATGTTATACAGAAGCCATTTAGCGTTAACTTCTTGAGCAATTTCAGCTCTCTGCACAGGCCAGCCTTTGCTCCCGATGTGCATTATGACCAAGACATCAGTCCTCTATGCTATTTTTGACTGACGTTTTCCACTGCAGGGACACCCTATAAGGGCTGCAGTTTTGTAGATGCTCTGACCAAGTCGTTCAGGCCTTGTCAAAGTCACTCAAATCTGCACACTTATCAATTTTTACTCCAAATCAACATTTAGGACAAAGTGTTCCATTGCAGTACCGTAAAGAAAATGTAATCAGTTTCATTCACTTCAACTCTTAGTGGTCATAATGTTATGCCTGATCATTGAATACATGACACCAAACACAAATTTGAAGTGCAATCTTGGCATTAAAACTAAGAATAAAAATGAACGCCAAACTAATATGCATTCATTAAGGACATTGTTTTATAACCACAGAAAAGAAAAACACAAAATGTGGGGCTGATCAGTGGGGACATGCATTGTACAGTTAAAAACTCTTGAAACATTCAGCTTTTGTCTCAGAACCACAGCTATAAATGGCAAAATCCTCTTGCTGTTGCTGGGAAACAGCAACATCGACGCCTGTCAGTTGTCTATTCGAACACAGCTGATGTTCTGCGAAACCATTCTAACCGGGTACTGTTTTCTTTTGCACTCAGGGTTTTGTATATATTTATATATTTGTATTGATTCATATAGTGACAGCCCCTTTTTCCACATATTTACTGTGTCCCTTCCTGCATGAGCGCATTGGCTTATGGTTTCCTGCTAACAATAGCTGTTTTCTCATCACAAACCTGTGCAGTCTTCTCAGACGAGCAATATTAACGCTAACATTAAATTACACTTACATGGAGTCTATTCATTAATCAGGTGGCCTCTGAAAGCAGTGGGTAACACTGGCTTTTATTTTATGTGACACTTTTCAGAACTCTGTGAAAAAGATTGAAAAACAACTGAAGCAATCTTTCTGCTTCACGTTTGTGTTGACTTATCAGGTAAAATCCCCATGAAAACACTGTACATTGTTGATGGTGGCTGTAACATAACAAAAAGCGAATGAGTTCAAAAGGTATAAATGCCTTTGCAAGAAACTATGCTAAAATGTTTAAATTTAATACTTTGTTCTGCAATGGTGTTTTATGTTTATGAGCCATTTGTTTATAATCTGATAAGAACAGTGATGTTATTCAACCTTGTTTCTTGAAAGTCAGCATGACTTTGCCTTATTGGCCTGAATTAACCGGCTTTACCTAGCTTTCAACCTGACACCTAGCCTGAAGCAAAATAGCACGCTCGAGTAAATCTCGTCTTTACTGCACACAGTCAGTGGTAATTGGATGACTTAATTCTTTACAGTTTCCCCTGGCAGTTTGTTGACAACCTTCTGCACACAGAGACACGTCTAAACAGTATAGTTTAGACACAATTCTCTCTTTTGCAGTTAGAGGAAAACTTACATTTTAATCCTTTGTGGTTGTATCATTAGTGGATGAGCACAATATTTTTTAAGTTCATTCCAGCACATCCTTTAACTTAATCCAAAGCCGTTTCACTTGATAATGGACAGTCAGATCCAGTTAATGATGAATGTGCTTTGTCAGTAGATCTCCAGAGTTTCTGAACTCATAACAGCCTTTCTGTTTTCCATATGAATGCATCTGACAGTGCACATCCATGACCCGAGCAGATGCAAATATGTTAATTATACCACAAAAACACAAAGTTTTCTTCATTCAGATGCAGAAACTAGAAACAAATCTGTTGCCTTATTAGTACCAGTAAAAGCAATTATCTAAACTAGGCCAGCTCCTTGGATGCAGTCAGAATTAATCCACAGTTGTACATTCCCACTACACACACGTTACTGTTACATTTTTACTATGCGTTTCTGAAATTGTGTCAGATCCAGATGCAGAGCAAAACAGAATGGAAAATATACTTCAGCATTTGTTTGCTGGCACCAGTAGCTATGCTTTATTGCAGAAAGTAGCTTTGCTGGAAGGCAAGTTTGTGTTTTGTTGTTGGTCAGGGGGAAAAAAGTTGCTATGTAATGCAGTTTTCCTTAAAATGTTCCAGGAAAAATTATGGCATTGGACAGATTCCCAATTATCTAAAAAATCACAGAGCAAATAAACCCCTTTGTAGAAAGGTGTTGCAGAATTAGATTTTAAAAAGAAAATGGTCCAAGTCATTTGGGCCTGAAAAAATGAGGATCAGCTCAGGTAAAGGTAGCAGGCATTGCTTTCTGTAAAATCAATCAAACTCATTCTAGATATAAGGTGTCAGCTGTAGGACATCATGTCTTGGTTGTACTTTTTTATTTTGCAATTTTATTGTCCAATCCCTTAAAAACAATCTCCCACACACACATGCCTTTGATAACATCACACAATATATAAGACAAAAGATGCATCTTGTTTTTTTCCTTGCTGTAACACGGAAAAAATGTGTACAATTTCTGGCTGCACCAACATGTTGGAGCTGTAGATGAGAACTTTCACTAGTATTACAATAAAACATTTATATACATAGACTAAAAAACCATTGTGAACAAATGTCTTACTTACAACTAAAAAGGACTGAAAGGCAAGACAAATTTTAAAATGACACAAATTACACAATAAGAAAAGACAAAACCCATTCACAAAAACATGACACAAAAAGGCGATTAAATAGTGGAGCAGACAAAGAGTCTAAGAATGGATAAAGACAGCTTGGTGAAGAGAACAAGGGTTGACTGGAATGGTCAGATTTCATTATCAAAGACCTTCAGTGATTTTTCTGAGTCAAACTGTTAGAATAACTCCATGAAGGGTAATGATTTTTATCAACAGGACTTTTTAAGTCCCAAAAATGTTTCCGGCATTTTTACTGGACCAACAACTACTTCTGTAGAAAATGATTACCTGGCAGACAGATTTACTGAGCCCAGTACCACCAGTTAGCACCTCCACACATGCATCTGAGAGGGAAAGAGAGAAGCACAATTTGACAAGTACTCATTTTGCAAGCTGTGAATATACACTGAAATACAAGTTGATAGACAGTTTCAAATAGAGTATATTTTGGGGCAATAAACTATTACTTGCAAGAGACAGATGGGTTTCATACATACACTATACATTAGGGCAACTTGTCAGAACTTATTCCCAAACAACATATCAACTAACAGTGTCAGTTTTGAAAACAAAGGAAACATATTCGTCATGCAGTGCCCAAGACTTTATAAGTTGAGTCAAGTGGGAGATTAAAAAAACCTATCAAATTCTATTTTGCTTCAACACAGTAAGGTAGTAAAAATAACTTTTATGTCTTTGATTTTGATGTTTTCCTTAGCAGAAACCAAGTGAAAGGTTTTATTAGCTAAAGGTTAGTTTGGCAGGTACAGTATTTAGGTCATAACACCAAAGCATGAGTCACTGCGAGTGAATGGCTGGAAGGACTTATCAACTGACATGAAAGAGGCACGGGGATCATGTTTTACAACCATGGGAGCAGGAAACACTAACTTCTCCTTATGCACAGGGAATTACAAATGCTTTTTTTTTTTTTTTTTTACCAAAGGCAGTGATATACAAGTATATTTTGGGTGTGATATAGTAATGATGCCTCATTAACATCCTCATCATGAAGGAGAAACTCATTAACTTGCAGTTAAGGTCGTCTGAATACCACTTCATCTCAAGAAATGGGAATATCATTGAGAAGATAATTATTTTCAGTAAATTTGATTTTAATATGTTTATTTCAGAATAAAATTTGTTTTACACAGAATTATATAGTAAATACAAAAAATACTTAATACTGTTGGTGATTATGACTCACACAAATTTAGTTTCTGAAAAAGTAGAATGCTGCAGAAGACCAAGAGAAATTTGATCCTAATACAGAAATGTTATGTATGTAATGTACTTTAAAGTGCATGCAGAACCAAAGTTAAGGATTTGTAGTGGCCTGGTCAATGTCTGACTGAAATGCTGTGCCAGATTGGGTTTTCACCATGAAAACTGCATCAGATTTACTTTGTGTTATTGTTTGATGTTCAACTTGCTTCATAGTGTGAAACATTTAAATATAACAAGAATGAATGCACATATTTTTCTCTAGAATATCTCAAAAAGGTGTTTGTTGTCAGTAAGGGCTACATGAACTAGAATAATCTTTGCTGATTTTGATGCATATTAAAATGGAAACTTAGGAAACAGGAATTTTGTGCAGTACAGGTCTGTTTGGCTTTGTAAGCATAGAAATCCTTTTAGGTCTTTGGAGTAGAGGGGGTTGCATGGTTCAAGCATTGCCAATAAAGGTGACTTAGACAGGAATTTTTTGTTGATCTAAAGTTCTTTTTCCTCAATTCATAACTTACACATAATGTATTTTCAGTACTTTACTGAAATAATGAGGCCTTTAAACATACAAGTCTAATGGCACCACAGCTAGGCTTAACACCTGGAAGTTCTAACAAAGTGAAGGTACAGTGAGAATCAGAGGCATTTGGTAGGTTTTATTCATGGTTACAAATTTTTATCTTATACTGTTGTGTAACTGCAGTAAAGGACCCAAAGCCAACAGCAATTTTATTTTAATGTACAGCATTACTCATTCCTCATCTGATTTCAACACCCACTAGTCTACACATTACACCACACACTATTCCTTTTCTTTTGGGCCTGAAAAAGAGCAAGGCTTTAAGAGTTGATTACTCCAATGGCAAAAACAATGTCAATATGAAAACACAAATAGTAAGGCAGTCACATTAGACACAATGTGTTAGGTTTGCTGCAGGAGAACTAAACTAATGATTTAAGTCATAGCAACTGGTTGAAATAGCAGCAACTGTAATTTCTTCTTCAGGGTGTTTTGTCAGTAGTGTTTTAAAGAAGCCACCATAGCTGAAATGCCAACAAAGTACTCTAAATCAATTTCTGGTGATGCCTGGTTCTATTATTACTGCATTTTGCTGTCATTAATGCCTCCAGTCAACTCCCAGACCCTGAAACACAGCCAAGGAGCTCAACAACAGAGTAACCTTCAGTTTCGAAACATCTAGAGCATCTATAGCAGCATAACTAAAATGGCATTCTTAAAGATGGAGAGAAAGAGAGAGGAACTAAACTGCAATGAGATCTCTTTTACTTAAAGGGGATGTATTATGCAAAATTCACATTTTGCATGTTTTTGTACTTTCATTTGGGCATCTACTGCTCCTAAAAACAGCCAAAGTGCTTAAAAAACCCACACAGCTGGTTTTTGGTTATAAGTTAATGTTTCTCGTGTCTGGACCAGTTTCCAGTTTCAAATGAGCAGTTTCATAAACCTCTGGAATGTAATGTCACAAACCAATAGTTACTGCCCATCACCTAGCAACCCAAGCTGAGCTCCAGTACATTTGGTCAGCTGGTTTGCTGCTGTACACACTGTACAATGGCTGCTGGAAAAGACAAGTGTTTTGTTGTTGGATTGCCATAGAGAAGGGCTTCTCAATTCCAATCCTCAGGCCCCCCCTGCTCTGCATGTTTTAGATGTGCTTCTATTCCAAACCAGCTGATTCAGATTATTGCATGCCCATCAAGTACTGCAGAAGCCTGTTAATCACGCACAGATTCAATCCAGATGTATGGCAGAAGGGAAACACCTAAAACATGCAGGGCAAGGGGGCCTGAGGACCGGAATTGAGAAACACTGCCATAGAAAAACCCTTTGCTGGATTCTTGTTGGTTGTGCAGGAGGCTCCACGTCTGCTTTTCAAATATATGTAGTTGTATAATTGGATCTGTTTCCAGCCATTTTCATGTAAAGATTGAGTTGGGGGACAGCAGCAGCTTATTTAAATTTAAAGTGACAAGAAACCCTACAAGACAGCTCATTCTGAAAGGAGGTCAAATAGGCAGAACTGAGCAGATTCAAATCTCATTATCTAAGAATCCTTTTGGTGCAAGAAATGTAGTGAACATGTTTCGAATAGTTCATATCTATCCAAATCAGGTCAAGGAAGCATAGGTCACTTTTAAGAGCATACCACAAATAACTCAGAACTATGTCTTTGTGAAGTTTTCTGTGTACAAAATGACAAAGGGAGAATATGCAGTGAGACCCTGAAGCCTACAGGAGCTTTACACAACAAATGTCTTCCTACTCCTAGAAAAAAACTCCATTCAAAATGACAAACAGGCAATAAGCTGCAGCAACCAGGGCAACATTAATGCCTTCGTATATCAAATCAAGCTGTGGCCGACCACAACAAACACCAAAAACAATCAATACCACTGAAGAATAAATACTGACGATGTGTGTCTCACTCATATCCAGACCATTAAAATGGACATTTCTCTGACTTTTGTCCCTCAGGTCATGCAGTCTCAATCCTAGCTCATGATCTGAGGTTAGGCTGTCATTGAGCTGGGTTGGCATTGTGAGGCGGTTCTTGAGATAACTGCTGCATTTTATTGAAGTGGGCTTTCTAGCTGCACTCAAGCTTATGTTGTTAGCTGCTTCTGTGCCTTAATGTGCAAATGAGAAGATAACAGAGAACTCCTGAACTTTTTAATGTCACTGCAACAGTCAGGCTGACCTCAGATAGCTTCAGCGGTAATTGGACATTCCAGAAGCTACACCTTATTACTAAGAGATGAGAAAGGATTTTATTAAAATTAGCTCTTTATTTCTTTTAAATAATGCATGTATGCACAATTTCAAATCTTTCACAGTTTTGTACTCTACTAAACAATGTATGCTTGTACACCCTTTTACTAGTTGTTCATGCAAAAGGTCAGTGAAAACTTCTCTAAGAAACCTAAAAGCCTTTTATGAAACCTACCAAGAACAGGTGTGTGAGAACTTACAGCGGACATTTTAAATTAATAGGACAGTAAATCAAAGTATGCTTTAGAATGGTTTGTATCCTTTTCTTTTGGTAGACACAGCTGTTGATGGAACTAGTGCTAATATTAGAATGAATGTAGCATCTAATGGTTGACAACAGAAGTGAGCCAGTAGGAAAAACAAACGTCATCCAGAAAACTAGAAAACTAGGAGCTAGTGCAATGAAGATGTCTGTACACGACTCAAAAAAGTTCCACAGGAAATATTAACTACATAGAATATATGAGATAAAATTTAAAAGTAAAGGCCAGTGATTATGTACAGCAAAAAAAGTAGTTTTTTAAAAATGGATTTAAGACATTTTAAGTCCTTAATTTTAGATACATTAATTTAAGACTCTAATGACACCTAAACACTCTGGAATGCTTTTCACATGAAGCTGTTCAATCTTTCCAAGGGAGAATTCTGCTGCCATTACTTATGTGCATTGTATTTGGCTTTCCTTTTATTGAGGAAACCTCTTACTCTGTACTTCTTTGTGAACGTAAACCTTTGTAAATTTTAGCTTAACAAGTGTTATAATCCTTGGGACTTTCAATATGTTTATTTTGAAGTTTGGTTTCATGCTTTTACTCTTTGAAATGTATAAAGTTGTGCTCATTGTTTCCGTTTGAAGAGGTCCCCATTATTCTGTCTGTTTAATTACTTCTTGTTTTTCTTTTCTCTCATTTATACAGAGTTGTCGTTTTGTATATGTGAGACTTTGGACCTCTGTTAAGTCATGTTCTGTTATATTTATTATGTCCCGATGTTTTATTTTTCTGTTTATCAGTAAATTTATTTTGTAGTTTCCTACAGTTCTCTTCAGCTCCCTGCATTCAGTAGTTTCTCCAAATGTGAGCCCAAGCTGCAGAAAAGTTAAATCTGAAACTGCAGAAGAACCAAACATTATCATAACTTAACAAAAAAAGGTCATTGGCTTTTAAACTTCCCATTGGTGGTGTTAATTTATGATTACAAATGATCCCTTCTGATCATTTCTGGAAAAGAACTAAGGCTGGAGATAGTAGCAATGAACATATGAGATTTTAGTCTATTTGGTCAGATTTTTTAAAATTTATGTGTAAAATAAAAATCTGTGACTCTACAAAGAGTTTTGACAACCATTAATATTATGTCTAAATTTCAAGGCACATTGACCAATAGTCGCATTGTGTCCTGGGGACATGTAATTTCACCATGTACTACAGAATTGATGGATAAAAGAAAATGGGGAGCTGTCAACATAAATCACCAAACTAATTCTGATTTGTTATTATATTCTTACAGAAATATATACAGCTGTACCATCTGAACTTTTTCAAATGTTCAAAAATAGAATAATTTATTAGCAAAATGACACAATTACATCTCTGCACAGACATATTTGGTTCAGTAGAAGGGGGAATTGTAAATGACATCTTGACAGAATCAATTAAGATCCTTCTAAGGTTTTCTCTTTTTTAATCTACTTATCTGATGTAACAAGTGAGTCTGGAAGCAAAAGTCAGGGATGACAGCAGGTTTCTCCCAAAGTGTCCAATGATTCAAAACAGTCTAAAAATGAGAATACTGTGTTAGACCCTTACCCTACACAACTCTTCCACATACTCAGCATCCCAGTGTCAATGTGAACAGTGATTCTGCTCTGTAAGCACACCCCAAAAATAATAGTTAACTTCTGTCTGCTCTCAAATCTGTTTCACATCCAGAAAACAAGTCATTATGGATTTTTCTGAAAGTACAAAAACCCACACAAGAAAAGTCCATAAAGTTCAGCAAAAGAAAAAAACTCCAGCTGACTGTTTGATCGTTGACTGTTTTATGATGTTGAGATCAAACGTAGTCAGTGAGGAGCTGAAAAGAATCTCGTCATGTAAGAAGGATGTTCCAAATATAACCGTCCAAGATATTGGAATACTCTGGAACATTGTAAACCAGGCAGTCCAGGAGGCATCCACTTAGCCAGAATATCACACTCTGCTACCCTGCCTTCTCACTTCAGACACACAGGTTGAGTTTCCACAGGAATCAAGTTGAACACTGTTTGCAGGATTAAGAGCCAAGGATGTTAATATGTCAGTTCCATTATCATGCTTGTGTGGATTATTGAGATTAAAAGAAACTTCCAAACTCACAAAGCTGAGTTCTTCAAAATCCTCAAGCTGATGTCAGACTAATCTAAAAAAAAAAAAAGCTCAAACAGGCACATTGTGTTGCTTTGTTCTTTTGCTGCTCTGTAATTGAAGTTGGGAGCGAATAAAGAATTCAAACTCTAGTAAACTTTAAATAGTAAAGCTGTCTTCCAGATGAACTGCAGTCAGACTGTGAACTGCTGACCTTGTTGTAGGCCACAGAAACTCGGACAGTAGATATTTACAGTTTGAGTGATAACAGTGTAAAAAGAACTATAATTACTTATCAGACAGGAATAATTTTTAGGGTCATTATTGAGCACTGATCAGAGTTTTCCTGTACATTTGGTGAATAACCTCACGACAGATGTCTAATGTTGCAAAGTTTAAACCAAAACTGTGCTGGATTTAGGAAACTTGTATCTGTTTAATTAATTGCATAGATTTATTGTTTGTGTTAGTTTGAAGATTATTGCAGCTGTTTCCCCGATTGGATAGCTGCATTAAAACCCTCTTGTATGGGTTAATGTTGGCTTGCTAGAGTTTATATTTGTCTATTGAGAATGACAAAGCTGAAAAAGCACAAATATATTTTGTGAAAGCACAGAAAATAATCTACTGTTGTGTTAACATAGTTACAATTTGAAGCTTCGAGTTTAGTCTTTCTTTGTGTTTGAGTTCAATTGGTCCATAAATGTACTTCCCTCAATGAAACATGGAATCCACCAACCACTGTGAACTGCAGTGGTGTTTCTAACAGAAAGAAGGGGCTCAAATAAAATTCTGCTTAAGGCTTCATACAACCTTAGACCAGCCCTATGAACACTACTGACTATACAGTTATTAACAGAACCTTATAATCAATCAACGATTGCATGAAATATCATCATCATATTGTCAATTTGCAGATAAATAATATTTCAGACAACTATTTGGAATGCATTATTTATTTGTTGTGATTTTAGGAAAACAGTTGCATGTCAATATTACAAAGTAAATGCAACCCGTCGGATGGAGTCTTACTCCAGTAGATGCACACATGTGACACAAATAATGGTGTCCACGATTGTAAAGGTCGCAGAAGGTGCTAAAGGCAATAGTTTAACAAATCAGTTATGTAACAACGTGAATCCCTCTGCTAACTGAAGTCACTGTGGTTCTCAGCAGGTTGATCTTCACTTGGGTTGCCTCTTCAGTGATCATTACCAGGCTAAGCATTCACTGAAATACTGAAAGTTGTGCATCACCTCCTTCTTTGACCATTGTTTATTCTAAAAGATAATTGTTTTCTGTAAGATAATTGAACGTTTCAATTATGGTGGCAAATGATCTTGGTACATTTTATTGTTGCAGCAGATGAAAATGTATTCAAAGTTTATTACTAAGTATATTTTTGGAATAATTTAGTTCAGCTAATGAAACTAAGCTTTGTAAAAATGTAAGTTATTTATGTGGCCTTTTGGGAAAACCACCCACATCCTGTTTTAATCTTGGGACTCAAACACATCAACACACTACAGACAGGCACAGAAAATTGGTAAAGTTATTTATTGTAATCTTAATAAGCTGTTTCTTAAAAGATAATCATGTTCTCCACCAGCATCCTGGCGAATGATCTTAAAATTAGCAAGGCTCCTGGGAAACAACCATGATTGAATACTTTATCTGATTAAAGAGTTTAACTTGTGGGCAAGTGATTACTGACGCTCACTGATCTACAGCTGGTGTTGTTAAAGAGAAAGGACAAAGGTGATAAGGAGTAAATAACATTTTTAGTTTCTGCATATTGAGAATGGTTGCATTACCACAAAGCTAGAAGGGAATCCTATTGGTCCTCCTACACTGTGGCTTAGTGTATCAAGGACTTGCAGGTGGGTAAACATGACTGTAACATAGGATGACAACTGCTGGACCAAGATGAGCATTGAGAACAGGCCAGCTTCTGCTTGTATTTTGCAGGTATATTCCCTTATGGTGTAAAACCATTTCCATTCCTCATCCTAAATGTACATCACTGAATGACGAGCATCTTGATTTATAGGAGTATGTCATTCAAGGCAGCCTGCATCATTCACTTCTAACCAGGGAATTTCATTACTTGCTTGGTCAATCTGGTGAAGAGCTGCTGGAAAAATTGTGTGTGGTGTGAATCTGAGCGAGGTAGGTTTTAATTTATCCTGCTCTATGGGTTATTCTCCTCTACACATGCTTCTCTACGCTTTAGCTCACTCACTTATGTTCCTCATCGGTCCCTCTCTTTTGCAAGCTGACCTTGACTTTTGCACTACATATCACAGTGAGGCTGACGGATCATGTGTGTGTCCAGCTAAATGCCACTGCATCCAAATACAGTTACACTACAGCTGTTGACCAGGCAAAGCCTTGCTTCTCTTACATCCCTCCCAACATGCTTTAAATATCGCCAAAGAATTGTCATGTTTAAAACAGAAAAACGTCATTGTTCTTATTTATTTTTTACTTTGCATGTATTGCAACAAAATCCCTTTTCTCCTCATCTGGTAGTATTTTCAGAAATCCATGTTATTTAATATTTCACTCTCAACTGACCCATAAAGATTTATAGAATCCTATAAGGCACCTGAAGTTTTATAACAAATCAAATATTGCCTTCCAGCAGTCATTCATTGATTTCATTACTGCTGATTAAATTTCATGAGCTATATGTTGTGCCAGACTGGCCTTTTTCCAAATCCTTTTCTTTCCTTTTATGTTTTTTAAGTTTTTTCTACACCATTTTGTTTTATTTTGGTCAAGATTCAAATAAGGCTGGTTAAGTTGTGCATGCAATCTGACAAAATATAACTAATGATTAACCAAAATAACTTCAATCACCTCCTACTAGTAGACTGGAGTCATAAAGCAGCATTTTTTTAAAAGTAATTTGTCATCAAGTTGTAACTGAAACATTTTCAAGGCAGTTGCAAATTTATGCAACTGCCTTAAATTGAAATGTCTTGATGGAACACATTCCTGTTCACACCTGCAAAAAGAAAAGTGGCAAACAACCAATTCTGCAAAACAAAAGAGTGAAAAAGTGAATTTTTTAACAATTGCTTTGTTTTGTATTAAACAGCTAGTGGCTGGCACAAGCTATTTTCTGCTAATACAGATTACACACATACATTTCATATTGTTTGAGGATTTTAAATTAAGTTAAACTGTACATATTAATTATTATACAACCATAATAAGTCTTTACACAACAGCATGTGTAGACATGCTGTAAATAGTCTTCCTTTGCAAATGTCCTCACAGTGACCTATCACACTCTGTCGCTGTATTAATGACTCCTCATGTGATGTTTGCTACTTATGTCACTGTGTGTGCACCCCAACGGTCCCCTCTGGGGGGGAGCTGGGTGTGTTACACACAGAGAGTAACACACTCTACTCCGTGTGTGATTTTGTTGACACTATGTAATGTCTAAGTACGTTACATGTTTTAAGGAGTGTCTTGTGTGTGTTGCAAAACCACATTCAACAAATTACTGTGGCTTGGCTAAATTTCCTGAGCATGTATCAACTACTACCATACAAGATGTCCAAACTGATTTGTATTTCAAAATTAAGCAACCTTGAAAACGTTGGAATATTCGTTTCTTCTCTTCTCACTGGGGATCAGCTAAGATGCAGTAAAAATGGAAAATATGAAAGCTATTACTGAAAAATGTGCACATTTCAGACATGTTCCTCCTTTCAGCACATCTGATGCAGAATAACATGTATCCACACAACCTGACAACATGCTGGGGAAGTAATTTTTTCTTTTAAGAAGGTGTGTAGGAGCTGTGACAAATTTAAAACATGTGGAAAAGTGGCACGTGTGGACTGGTGTTTGGGACCAGTGCAAGTGGATTTCACTCTTGTTCTTTTAGGATTGATTTTAAATGAGTATGTTCTAATATATGGTGGTTGGCTACTTTTACTTATTTGTCATATTTTATTTCTTAGTCATCCTCAAACAGTCTAACCAGATACTTGTAGTGGCTCAAAAACCCAAGGGATCACACGATTTCAATTGTTGCACCTAAGCCGCCAACTGGATTAACCCCTTAAATCAGATCTGCCGGAACACTGACCAAATTGAAATCCATTTTGGGGGCTCTGACCTGTGAATAACCCTGCTTAAGTATGGACTTACAAATTGTTTCATCCATTTACAGAATTGTCTTGTACCAAAAAGGTTCTGGTTTCAAATCTCAACTGGAGTCGTACTGTTACCCAATGCAGTAGTAAAGTAAGTTGTGAATAAAATGATAGGCTCTGTGACTCTGACAAACTGTATTATATAAGAATGAACTGACTGAAATAACTTTTAATTTTACTCATTTGACAAATGTTTTAAAAAGTGAGTTCTTAATTAGATGTGACTTTTCCCAATGACTGTTTTGAGACTGAACAGAACTTCCATGGTGAGTTTATGATGGTTCATTGTTGTGTTGGCAGCAAATCCGGGTCCTGGATAGAGTATAAAGGAGCTTCAGAGTGTGTGTTCGCAGTAGAGGCATTGTATCTATTCTGTAGAACCCATAAGCACAGAATTTAAAGCAGGAATGGCCACATTGGCCTGATGCCACGGCTACAACCTCACAACTATTCTGGAATCTAGTGTGACTCCAAGTTGTTGCTGTTTTTACTTCAACCAAAATGCACAACAGCTACAAACAATCCCCTTTCTAGGCTAAAAAGCAACACAGCACCTGCAGGCCCCACATTTAATCAGTATGCTCTTAGTTTCCCAAATGCACAGTGGGGCGCACTCCTCCAAATTGTACATAGACCTGGCTGTGCTAGTTGCCAGGAGACCAAAGGAAGTTGTGAGCTTTTCAGGATGCAGTCAGAATGCAGCAAGTAGCAAGAGTAACCCTGGTGTAAAGTTTGCTACCAATGAGGATGAAGAGGAAAAAGCATCAGCAAGCTGAAGCATGACCAGGAAACAAAAATGTTCAACTCCAAAGAATTATCATGATTGATGCACAAACAGACTTTTTAGATTCCATGTGCATGATTCCTTCTGACCGCACCTTGAAAGGTATGTGTACAGAGTGATGAGCCCAGTTTAAAATTGTTTGAACAATTAACTTGGGTGTAGCATTAACAGAAACCTCTTAGACTGCAATCTCTCATGCTGGAAAGCCTGGAACTGATTGTGGAGGTTCAGACACTTCTCACTGATATGGAAATTCTGCAGATTACAGCAAGGTTGTAGAAATTTTAATCTAGCATTGCCTGATGTTCATGTCATGAGGGTGAATCATGTTAGTCCACAGCAGTTGATGCAATAATGAATGTCTGAGATCAGAAATAGTCTGATCCAAAATTTTGGGGTTCTGATTTAGTCCTGACATCTAAATATATTTAAATATTTTTACCATAAATGTTGTCTCCCAACAAAATTTAAACATTTCCAAATATTTCATGCTTTATGGTAGAAAGAGCGTTAAAGCTCAAGGAATAATGTAAATTACTGCTCTGCATTGTAAGTAGCCTTCCTGTTGCTTCTCAAGTACCTGGTTTCTCCTATAGCTGTGTGGCATAACTTCTTTCTCTAATAAACTTCTACTTTTGCTTCTTCAGCACTAAAATATCTCTGGTTCCACTAACTGTAGGTTTCTGCAGCAATATCATTGTGTTTTACTTTTTAACCTGTCATATCCCAAAACATACCAATGATATAAACACTGATCAGGTATGATATTTTAACAGCTGCCAAGTGGATTACATATAATTAATAGCACTAAAGGAAAGAGGATAAACTTTTGAACAACTGATGAGTAAAGACGTGGCAATTAAAGGATTAAATGTCCGGTTTTGCCAGATGAGTGGTGGATTGAATTGCAAGGAAGAGCATGGAATCAAATGATGATTTATTAAGGTAATTCAAAAAACACTTACAGGACAACTTGAGGATACAACACAGAAAACAAAGGAGCACTGGAGTATATGAGCATGATGGGACACAAGAATCCAGCAGCTGGAAATGGGAACTGGTGGGGATACACACACACACACACACACACACACACGCACACACACACACACACACACACACACACACACACACACACACACACACACACACACACACCACACAGGGGTAATCAGGAGAATGAGGAACACCTGGGGCAATTACTGGGGAAGGAACAGAGGAGTAAACCTAGAGGAGAAATAACATGATCCAAAACACTACACAAAGAATGAAATATCATAGTCAAAGAGGCTAAATACAAAAGAGATGAACAGGAGAGGCAAAACCTATAAGCTGAAACAAACTAGGAAATAATCAAAACACAAACACAGATGCAACCCAAACACCCCAGAACCCTGACCGTTAAATGATGTAGTTTAGTGTTAGGATCTGTGTAGTTTCTGTCTGTCTAGTCCTGTTTTCCCCTGAGTCTGTCTTGATTGAGCCCAGCTGTGTGTCGTTCCTGTGATTACCCTCCCAGTGTATTTAGTCCCACCTGTTGTCAGTGTTCTTTGTCGGATCGTCGTCGTGTCTCACGTCTGTGTCTGTTCCTGTGCTGCCAGAGATTTTCTGTTGTTCCTCCTGGTTTTTTCATTAAATTATATTTCATCATGACTACCTGGGATTCCCGGCGTCTCTCTCACCGCTCTCAACCACACATCATGACATTTAGAGTCTTCTGCTATTATTGCACATTAAAGGTATGCTCAGCAGATATGTAAATCATGTTAACAAGTTTGCAAATTTGTTTCCACTGGCGTGACTGATTGACCCTGATATATATTTGCACCAAGGACGTGTGTGTGTTTGTGCGTGCGTGCATGAGTGCACGTGTGTGTGTACATATTTGTCCTCTGTGTTGTAAGATGGACCAGCGTCCAGGATCTACCCTCCCAGAATAAGCGGTTATAGACGATGAATGGACTGACATGGAATAGTAATTTTGCCGTTTTCTTTTATCAACTCGAATTGTTTCAGTTGCTGTCTTATGTGAACACGATTTAATGATAGTTTACATAAAAAATAATGAAATGACAGCAAAAAGTCAGCGAGTGCAAACACAGTTTGAAATAGCTAATTAGAAAATGCTAAACCAGCTATTAATTACAGCTGCACAATAAACCGCAAGGGATATTTTTTAAAACAGAAGCCAGAATAGTTTTCTTTATCGCACCTTAGGGTGGCATGAAAAGAAACAACGTCTGACCTTCAGTCCCGTTCTCTCTGGCCACTCCTCTGTCATTGTTTTCTTCCCAGCAGTTCATAATTTACTTCAGCTGCAGACTGCCCAGAGCTATTCACACATGTAGTTTCCCTTATAAAATCTACTTTCCCAGCTACATCAGTTTAAACTACAATGTTACAATGTAACTTGTTTTATCAAAACCAAACAAGGTATATTGATTTAAATTGCTTTCTGTCATGGGATTGGTTAGTAAAAGGTACAGACCAGGAGGCTTATGTTGCTCACTCCTCATTATGATCACATATGAAGAATTTCTAAATTTTTGTTGTGAAATGAAGCATGAACACACCGACAAATTGAGACAAGGCCCCAGAATGGGATAGTAAATGTGCTGACTTGACAGAAAATGTACATTTTCGCAGACAGCGCCTGAACAGCTTTGAGGAGAATATCACATGAGGCGTTTCACAACATGACACAGAGGTCTGTGGTGTGCTAAGATGTTAGGAAAGAGTTTGCTTTACCTCCTTTTGCAACTCAAAGAAATGCAAATTTGTAAGATTAAGACATAAAACTATTTTATCATGCTTTTGGAGAAGACCTTTACTCCACAGGAAAAGGCAAATATTGAGTACACACTGATTTTTGCATGAAATCAATACTTGTTAAATATTTGTGCAAAATTCTACAATTCTAGAAAAAATACATATCAAAAATCTATGTTTTTATAAACAGCTGTTCGTGGAGACTTTTAAATTACACCTTTACTCACTATGTTAATCAGAGAACATCTTTGATAACCGGAGGAATAGTGACCTGATTGCATCTGTGACATCATGGTATCATGCCACTTCAGCAAGTGTTGTGCCAGATTCTAAGGTCATTGTCCTGGCGGTTTGTCCTCTTTATTTATATCTTTACAGCGATTACATTTTTATTTAATCTGTCCCTGACATGCTGCTTCATAATTTCTTAGTTGACATATATTTTTAGGGAGCGTAATCTCCTACAATTCATCCAATGAAGGTGATTATATTTCTGCGGTTAAGCAAGTCTTGCACTATTTCTCATCATCCCACATATGTTGGGTCATGTGAAAAAACAATTGTTCTAAAAGTGGCCAAATGAAGCACATTTTGTGAAACACCAAGTTCTGTCATATATATGAAATCTGTGTGAGTGGGTGTTACTTGTGCAGTTTTCTACTGTGTGTGTGTGTGTGTGTGTGTGTGTGTGTGTGTATTCAGATGATGGACAGTACTTCAAGTGGAGACAAATAAGTGTCAGTAGAAATATGGGACAGAAACATGGATAATGTTTTTATGCAGATCAGTTTAGTGATCTATAGATAAATAGTTTTATTGTACAGAAGTTACAAAGAACAAAAGCACAAAATCAAATCCACATGATCCAAATTCAAATTGCCATGGAGCCACTTTTATTGTCTCACTAGATGTTTATTTCATTATTTACTTTTAATCTGTTTGCATAATTTTAGATATTATTTTTCCTCCAACAATTTAAAAAATCTCCAATGCTGTTAAAATGCTTGTAAATGTTCTTTATTATTTTCAGTATTGTATAATTTTGTCAAATTATTTCCTTTATCTGAATGTAAAAATGCACACTTTTTTCCTTTTACCTGACACAGCCATTTCAAATCCTCTCAGTCTCTATCACAGTTTTCCTCTTCATCTCATTTAATGTTTCATTTGTGCTCTCCTTCTTCCTATTTCCTCTCAGAAATCTCTCTCTGCTCCCACAGGGTGCTGTTTCCTCACTCTACACAGCTGTGATAACAATGCAATTGAATTTGCACCAAAACAACATTATTCTCATTCTGACTAACTCCAGTGATCCATTTTTGCTTACAAGCTCCTGCTGCTTGTGATGTGTAGTTTTTATATCTGCTTATAAAACAAACAAAAAATGTGCTTCTTTTAGAAACAAATACAGAGAAAAGTAAAAAAACAACAACATTATATGTCAGTTTAACTGATATAGTTCATATAAACAACTGGAGGTTTCTTGGTCACATACAATTTAAAACTTATTAGAAACAATTACAGTAGAGCAAGAAAGCGTCATCTATTGGCTGTTTGTTTTATTTGCAGTTATCAGTCTTTTTGGAAGACCTATTGAACAATTATTGAGTACAGTGGAAAATCTTCTTTTCTCATGTTGCCATCAATTTTGCAAAGTGTACCAGTCCATCTTGCAGCAAACAACAACACATCAGGAAGTTGCCATGCCTATATGCTATAATTATATTCTCAGGCTTGCAAATTTACTCTTTTATCCTCTAAATGAAAAAGTGGTAATTACAGACAAACAGTTCAATGTTTGTTTACTTTATTTGACTTTAAAATGCTGGGTGCATTTGAAAACTTTGATCCTACATTTTTATGTTGATTTTGGACTAACAACTTAACATCACATCTCATTATGTTACCACTGTATTGTTTATTTATTGTTTGTTCGTTATGCTATTCTGTTTATCATATAAAGCACTTCAAACTGCGTCCTATAACATTATACAAGATGACAATGAACTTAAGGTGTGCCTCTACTAAGCCATAACACCATTATCCAAGCTTTCACCAATTCCTTAAAAGCATAACAATTTATATAAATAAACCTCACTAAAGTAAAACAAAAAACTCCAAAAATTCCCCTTCTTAGTACTTTTTAACAAATAATAAAAAGAATAATTTTGATAATCCTAGCAGATCTAAAAATTAAAAGTTTGGATTTCTTTAATGTAAAACATTTAGAAAATTCACTTATACATATTTTATACAGCATAAATATGAGGTTCTAACTGTATAGAGATGTGTACTTTAGTAGTGCTGTGTGGTTGAACATCTTATTCATTTTAGAGTGTGTTTATTTTAGGTTCAAAACATTAACCATAACTACTGTGGGTTAGGATGTCACTCACTTCAGACAATGAAACATCCAACTGTATCTACTTATTCTGACATTGTTTCTTGTTTTAGGCCAAATATTTCAAGCTTCCATGAGCAAAGAAGCAACTGTTGGATTACAAGACAAACCTCTTCTGACAATCATCTTCAGCAATAGAGAACTAAAAGATAACTGGATCAGTCCAGCCTTTGTGCGCTGCATCTGTAAAAGTCATCATAAAAACTGATACCTGATGTCCATTGAGAGGAGTTGCATTCCTAGTTTCAGATGGAAAATGAGAGTTGGTGGGTTTTTGTCAGTCTGGCTCAGCAGAAGGCAATGCATGAAAGCGTTATACATATCTTTTTGAAACATTTTCCAATATATGTTTGTGTCTGCAGTTCTTTCATGTTTAGATTTAATTCAGTTTCTTTTTAAATGTCACCTTTTTCATTGCCTGTATGAAGTGCTTTGAATAACTTCAGCTCCAGACACGCTTTACTTTGCCATTTGCTGCCTAAAAACAGGACAGATGTGATTGCTTTGATGTTTAATTAAGGTGAGATGTTCTGTTGCCTTTACTCGATCAGCTATTCACCATGAAAGGCAGTTCCAGTTTAATGGACTGTGAAACAATAACCCCTGCTGAGAGTAATACAAATGAACAGAACGGTGGGACCTGAACCTTGTCCCCATTTGGAAACCACATGTCCAATTAGTCAAAATTGATTAACTTTGGATTTGTTCCCTTAGACTGCTTGGCTATATTAGAGAAAGTGTTGTTAGTCTCATCACTGGGATACAAACCAGTATAATCCAGACCTCTAAGTTTTGATGGTCAGGCTTCAGTTGTTGTTTATTATTGGTGCTGCTGTGTATGAATATACTAAATTGTTATTCTTTAAGTCTACCTGGTGTCATTAAACATGCTCTTTGCTTTGGAGTCAACATTTTGAGCTAATAAAACATTTTAAAATATGAGTATTTGTTGGACAATGTTTCCTTTTTAATATATTAGTAACTGCATTTTCCCTCCAAGGTGAGAGTTTGGTGAGTGCTGTGTGTTTCTATTTCTGTCAGAGCCTGTCTCATATTCAGGGTGTTCTAATAAATTTCCATTACAGTCTATAAATGTGATTCAATCCAAGTTGTGGTTAGATTGTAGGATGCGCAGGACTGATTTTTCTCTCACCAATAGTTGTGCAGTGTTCTTTCTCTTGAATCCCAAAGGACCTCATGGTGTACCTACATCAGGTGAGCTGTCTCATCTGTTTCAGTAACCTATTGTCTTCATTCAGTTCACTTGTAATCTGATAAACACTGAACTCTGCACAAACTTTAAGGGTTCAAAGTAGTAGAACTGATGCTGAACGTTTCTCTTTATCTCAAAGGACCAGAAGATATTTTCAGCTGAATATGATCTTGCAATCTCTTCAGCCAGAATGCCAACTGATTTTGAAACAATGTCTTATTTTATTGAAAGGGGAAAAACAACCACAAGGTTCCATATGTGGAAGTCACAAATTTGCATCCTTGGAGACAAAACAGACTCTTCCTGCACAGCATCAACAGACTTGGCAGCTGATGGCAAAGTCACAGATGTGCAAGGTGCGTCTAGGTTGATGAGCAGCAAATGATGCATAAATAACAGATGTGCAAACTACAGTGACTGAGAGATGTATGTTACTGAATGAACTTAGTCAGAATCCTTGTAGATCGAGAAAGTTTATTTAATGTTTTAAAGCTTGTTAATATGTTGAACTGTGGAGCATTTAAGTTGTCAGAATTTATGTAGTGTGATTAGGCCACATTATACTGTTGTTAATAAATCAATCAATTCTTTTTTTTATGTAACTTAAAGCTGGGGAAGTGCCATTGTTAAGGTGAGCAAATAACCATGTGAAACAAGCATAAGAAATTGTACTAACATATACTTAGTTTACAAGATCTGCACAAAAAATAAATGCAGGAAAAAGTAAGAATAATAAAATATGCAGAAATGTACAATTAGAAATACAAATTGTGTTTGCTAGATCCAGAAGTTTAGCTTTACAATGAGGATAAAACATTATCAATACTAAGGTAACTTCCCCACTTATGATTCTGAAGATCTGAAAGAAAATAAAACCTTTGATTTATACTTGGAAAATCTTTTTAAAAGTCTGTTTCTAGGAATAAAAAAATAAGAAATACGGAATGTACTAAAAAAACACAAATTAAAAATGTTATTTTTAAAGAGGTTGATTCAAATGACTTCAAACTCTACGTGACTGATAACCTCTGTAGGCATTTACATTCAATAAAATGATCACATTGCACATCTGTCGCACGCACTCAGATACCATCACCATGAACAAGCTCTCCTCCATGTTACATAATATTAACTCACATAACCTGTGTTGTAAATCAATCACGTGGTTATTGATCTGCTTGCATGGTGATGGCCATTGAGTTGCAAACATGCACACTTGCGGAGCCACTCAATTAACTGTAAACAAGAGGATCAGACGAGCATCGTCTTGCAAGGCAAATACCTGTTTGTTCAACTATGTCTCTCACTCCCGCCCCCTCTCTTCCTCCATCTGCCACATAGTGACACAGAGGCTTAGGGCACACCACATTCAACCAAGTCATCCCAGTGTGCTCGAGTGTGCAATGCATCAGCTTTTTATCCACGACTGAGCACGCTGCACAAATCTGTACGCTAGACTGAAAGACAGATGGAAATATCTGCAGATTTAAACAGCGAGTAATGCTGGGGACAGAGAGGGAGATGAGAGAAATGGAACGGCTGAGAGAAATATTTACCTCATTTAAAGCTTCAACACATCAGCAATTTGAATAAATGAACAACACTTTAAAACAAACTCAAACACTTAACGTGGACTCAACTAGCAATGTGCTTGTTTTAAATTAACTGAGAGAAAGAGTAAGGAAAAACTTTCATTTTAATTCAGATTTATGTTATTCATGGCCTACGACTGAGCAGAAGCACAGAAATCATCAACAAAATGCAAATGAATCTGAAGCTAAAATGCATGTCAACACTGATGCAGTATTTGAGCTTTCCCTTCTCTCCCACACGTTTATTGTTTCCCTGAACACAACCACGCAGCACCATTTAGAAAGTATTTGACCTCAACAGACTTGCAAACAAACTGTAGGTGGATTCTCAACAGCTTGTCTGTACTTATTAGTTTAACTTTCTAATATTTACTGTAATATCTGCAAAAACCCTTAAGATAAATTATTAAGCAAAAAAAAAAAACATTATTGAATGCTGTCACGATCTCTTCTGTTTTCTCTTTTTATTTTCTGTTAAGGTTGATCACTCACCTGATTTCGATCATTCAGGGAGGCCAGATAGGTTCCTCAGTCCTGTCAGATTGTCCAACTTGGACTGCTGTTCTCTAATTGCAGTTATTAAAGATTATCTACCTTTAGTCATTTTAGCGATCATAAATCAGTCTAATGATCTATCAGATAGTGATTTCATGAGCTCTCCACTAAATGACACATAAGAACAAAGCACTCAAAGATTCCTGTTTAATTCTCAGAATAAGGATTTATGTAATGTCAAGATTACAAAAAGCAAGATTATACAAAAATCAATTACGTGTAACCAATGAAATGAAGAATTTTATAAGTAGTGTCATTATGCTGTTTTAAGCCAAATGAGCCCACAAATAAAAAAATAACCATTTAGAATAAAAATTTTGAAGTGATTACTAAAAATCTGAAATTCATGAAGAGTATATTGGTCGGCTAAAAGGTTTGTATGACCAGCTTCTGAACTCTAATGTCTCATTTTAACCTAAGAGGGGAAAGAAAAAGTGAAAGGAATTCAAAGTCCTGTGATGGAATGATGACCTATGCAGGGTGCACCCCGCCTGTCACTTATTGACAAACGGTGATAAGCACCAGCCCCGCTGTGACCCTGCAGTGATTTACTGAGTCCAGAAAACAGATGAATGGTTGGAATTCAAAGTTTCTGAGACGCCTGGACCTTTCAGCTTTCAACAACAAAACTGCCACTAAAGACCTGAGGAATAAATGTCTTCCTTCATCCGTTGTGGTCTGTTACGTCAGCCCTCTCATGGTCCCTGCTTGGTTTTCTAGATGTGGGTTTTCCCACATGTCCGTGTCTTGGCTTAGAGGACGAACTGGGTCACTGGTCGAACAGCTGGGCCTGTCAGCATAGAGGTCACTCGCAGACTAGCAGGTGGTTAGTTCTGGCACAGGCTGCTGGATGTTTCCTTTCTTTGGATTGAGAATCAGGTTGGATACAAAAAGTGAACTTAGCACCTCACATTCATAGTAGGTGGAATAAAAACTGAAATCTTTTTTTATACAAACACAAACAAACACAGTATAAAGTATGATATAAGTGAAAATATTTGATGAAACTGAAACTGAAAGGTTGATCAGACCTTTTTCTGACTTGGTTAAGCAAAACCTTCTTCTGCTGTTCTTTGTCTCTGACTCAGCTAAGCTCCTCTGCAGTGTCCTCTGCCAAGGGAAGCAGCTGAGCACAAGTTAGAGGTGGATTAAAGGTAAAATGGGTGATATGTCACATAGGAGAGAAAGTGAAAAAACCCTGACCTCAGTGTCTTTTCCAAACCATTGTCTTTAGACTAAGAGAAAAAAAAAAAACTGACGTTATCACTTGAGACAATGCATATCCCATGACTGGAACCTAGTTCGCATTTAGAAAATAAATTCAACACTGAACATTTTAAAGTTTAACAGCTAGTTGAGGGTAATTCAAAAGCTTCTTGGGATGTCAAATAAGCAAAATAAGGTCATCCACGCAAGCCAAACAAATATTTGATTTCTCCAGAGTTAAGAGAAACCTCCAGTTGGTTGTGATAGATGTTTGCTTGTACTAAGATTCTGCTGAGATTTCTTTCCACCGTCGCATACTAAGCACGGCATGTTTAGCATGAGAGTTTGTTGTAAAGTTAGTGTCACCACGCAAGAGTAAAGTCTTAAATAATAGAAGCTGAAATACAGGAACACTGAAATTACGAACCAGAAAAACAATTGAACAATTTGTTAATGGGTGAGAATTAAAAATGTGCATGAAGTTTATCTGCTTTGGATGAAAGCACTTTCTGTCTGCTGGGTCTCATAATTACTACGTTCAGAAAAAGAAACAATCCACCATGTTGCAATTAAAGCAATGCGTAGAAGTCATTTGATCTAATTCAACACTTTTTGCTATAAATCTCTTCTTTGTGTTGATTTTCTTCAGAGTCTTAGTCTTGTTTTGATTTGTGGTCATGTTTTGAGTTTAGGTTGTGTTGCCATTACCGTCATGGCTCTGAACATTAAAATCGCAAAGGAGCCTTCCCAGTAATTATTCTGTCACGAATAGTACGACACACTCACACAGAGACACAGAGACACATAAACTGAGCAAAACAGAGTTGCTGTGTCCTGATTGGCTGGGAACACCTCTTGTATCTGAGTGGAAAGAAGGAGAGTGAGGAAGAGGAGGGAGAGCTGACACTACCGGCCGACACGTGCTGCTCTGTCACATGACTCAGCACTGATCTCTTTCCCTCGCTTGGGCTTTTTCCACGCTCTCCTCTCTGCTCTGCTCCATTTTTACTCTCATCCGGCCACATTCCTCTCTCCTCCCTGCATTATATATCCTTTTTTCCTTCTGTCCGTCTAGCTTCATACTCCCTTTCCTCGCAACTTCTTCATCCTCTCTTTGCTTGTATGGTAATTATGTGAACTTGCAGCGTATGAAGCAAAACAAATGAAACACGCTAATGAACTCATAAGCAATTCCTTACATCCTTGGATCCTGAATGTCTGTTCTCTGTGTTTCAGAAATGTTTTAATTATTATCTTTTCAGGTGACATAGCAATGATCAAGCCTGGTGTTTCTCACACTTTTCTCTCATAATCAGTTTTGTCAGACAGCCACCCGAGGCCCCTCTTTTCATCTCTCTTTTCTTCCTCTAAGGTTTTCCCTCCATCCTTGTCTTTGTTGCAGTCACTCATCCTGGTTCAGCTACTAAATCTGTGTGGCAGTTAAGTTTTATAGCTATGACCCTTTAGACAGACCAAATGGCTTATGTATCATCCACAAAAAAAAAAAAAAAGAACACATCCACTATATGCACCTATGGGCTACTGTAAGACAAAAATGCAGAGAGAGCATTTCCTCCTGA
Source organism: Poecilia latipinna (assembly GCF_001443285.1). NCBI lineage: Eukaryota > Metazoa > Chordata > Actinopteri > Cyprinodontiformes > Poeciliidae > Poecilia > Poecilia latipinna. The sequence goes on along the minus strand of NW_015113455.1, from coordinate 109,753 downwards.
GATGGACAACAACATCCTGTCAGGCATTGCTGAAAAACATGAGAAGGTCCAGTTTTTGAATGTTATGTAGCCTAGTGCAGACACATGCATTTAACACTATATTTTACCGTTTCTCCTCAATTACTTTATAGTTTAACCTCCACAACATTTAGTCAATTATAATAGCAGTTCCTCATTCCTTCCAACAAATTGCTAATTATTTTGGACATGCATCAGTTGCTTCTATACAATTTATTTGTTTATGTCATGTCAGTCAAAATTAACTATACTTATGAATGCAGAATAGTCATTTCCCATGAAACAAAGAGTTCACATATCATTGCTTGAGTCACTGCATTCAAAAATGAACTAGTTGTCAAAATCTTTCCAACATATTTTCTGCATTTCTTTATCATTCTATTATAAAATGTCTTTCTCTCAAGTGAACCTCAGCTTTTACTGATATTGTTCAAGTTGTGCACAGCTTTACCCAAAGGATGTTTCTTATGTTTGCTATTAATAGGTTTGTACTTTGTTTTTGTGCAACACTGTAAACAAATTAGAATTGCAAAGAGCAAAAGCAGCAAAAAAAGATGCATAAAAATTAAATATTTTCTATTCATTTATGTGTAACTTAACTGAGTAGATTTTGTAAAGAATAAATGCATAAAAAGAGAAACCCACATCTGAGAGAAAGCAGTTAATTGACTATTTGTGTGAAGGAGTGCCAATAGAAACAACCTTTATTGTCCCGCAAAGGGGAAATTCAGGTTTACCAGCTGAAACAGAAATAAAGGTTCACACAAAAAGTTACTAAAGTGTTGAAAACAGTATATATATTTAAAAAATAAGATTAACATAAAAAATTAAAAGAATGCATTGAATTTGGTTTGGTGTTTTTTCTTACTGCATTTCAGACTTAGTTTTGCCAACTTCCAGTTTATCACTCATCTAAGAATATTTTCATGATTTAGAAAACCTTATCACAAAGAGGGAGTTGATGGGAAAATTTTTTCAAAACAGATATCCACAGTAATTAAAAGTTAAACAGATAAAGAAGTTTCTAGTCAGTCATTTTTGCTATGCTAATTTATGGTTCGAGTCTCTTCATTCCTTTTGGTTAATGCATGAAGGGAACCTAAGATGGCAGCACACTTTTACTAAAAATCAATCCCTGACCCTTGCTATGTGTGCGTGATTCGCATGGATTATAAGGTTTGCTGGTGTGTACAGGACAAAACAAGCATAAAGAACAGTTTCTCACATATAGGCTGTTTGGTCATCACAACACATCCTGCAGATAAACAGCAGCTGCACTGATCCATATTCCATTGTTTTCATTTCACGGTTGTCAAAGGGGAGGAACGTGAGCAAAATTGCGCTGCGTGTTTGGGCCACAGAAAGAATATTAAAAGGAATATTCACACTTGCATTCCTGCCAACTCATGCACATGCATGCACACACATGTCAACAGTCATATAAAGGCAGGGTTGCCCACGCAAAGCAGACAAGCTTGACAGAGTGGAAGGATATGTTTGTGAAAGGTGGTCGGAGGCGCTGCAGTCCCAAGTGAAAAGAAACTCTCTGTTTATTCAGCACTTTCTAGGTTCATTCAACTCTAAATCCTGCACACAAGGAAATGCTCAAAAATACACAGAGACACTCTTGAGTCATCCCTCGTTTAATTATTTTCAAGGAGACGGTTTCTTTCTTTCTTTGGTCATTACCTGATATTTGTCAGTCTATATTACGAGAAGATTTATTTAAAAATTAATGTAGGTGTGGTCTTCTAATCATTCAGACATAAAACGACAAGATTCAAAGGACATATTTTTGTTGACATCAGAAAACAGATAACTTACCTGAAATTGGATCTTCAAATCAGGCTTTAAGCAATTTTTTCTTGCTGCAGGAAAATAATTTTTGTGTGAATTTGTGTGAGTTGCATGTTCTAAGATTTTAAAGACTTTTAATATGAGTGGCAGCCATCTTGACTTGAAACTGGGAGTTGCTCACGGTGCTCTAACTTTCCAAGTCAGCCGTTAAAAGACATTGTGTTTGAGTCTTATTGACCAGTACATATCACAACTCAATCACTTCAACAGATGATTTTTACTAAGCAACATTTTAAATTCAAGGAAGCAGTAGGTTTTTCTTTTTTCAAATCTAATTTACATACAGGAAATTAGATGAGTCTTTCTCAAAGTTGTGTCTTTCACCTTTATGTATTTAACAAGTTTTATTGAGTTCTGAAGTCATATTTTAGTAAAGGAACATTTCAGCTGATTAAACTCTCTTCTTTAAAATATTTCTTTTGTATTACTTTCATTGTGAATTAAACATGTTTTCGTTATGAAGTTTTCAATGCAGAAGAGGCAGAAGCTGCATTTTCAACACTGAATTAAACACCTTAACTGACTCACTGTTCCAAAAGTTTGTATTAGATCATATCTGACCAAGCCAAAGTCCAATGTAAATCAAATTAAGAGTCTGCAAAAAAAAATACAATAAAAAATAGCTGTTCACAGACACTATATATCCCTGATCTGAATTAGTTTGAGCTATTTGGCAGGGGAAAAAAAGGGCAAAAAAGTTTAATTTGTATCATTCTTCTACTTCACAATCTGTCAGAACTTTTTGTTGTAGTATCACATACTATCTCAATAAAAATGTGGAGGGTTTTGGTTGTAAAGTAACAAAATGTGACAAATTTAAAGAGGAATGCTTTAACAAGCTGTTCCAAGTAAAAATCTAACACAATTAAAATTAAAAGACTATCAAAACAAAACTATGTGAAGCAATTTTCTGACCTCTGAACTCAGTGTGTGTTTGTGGGAGTGGATGAATTTGACCAGAGTGTTCCTGCATTGGTTAAGCATTCCAGTAAGGAATTTATGTCTTCAGAATAAAAGTTCAATTTTGGTTTTAGTGGGAAACCATGTGCAAACACTGATTCATCCAAACTCTATGAGGAGTTAAGTGCATTGTAATTAGGTGTGTGTGCGGGTTTATGTGTGGGGGTCTGGTCTGTGTGAGAGTGTGAGGCTGACTCAAAGCAGCGGGTGTGTTTACTGCATCAGATTCTTGTCATTGACGTTTCAACTGCTGGTGGCTGTTCAGGGAAACTTCTGCTTTTCAGCGCTCAAACAGCACAAACACACACGCGCACACACACACACACACACACACACACACACACACACACACACACACACGTTTTAGAGTATTATGGTAAACAGGACTATGCATAAAATATGTCCAAAAAAAATCAGCTGGTAAAGAAAAGAAAAATTCTACCATGCCTCCTTTAAAGGGGCAGTATTATATAAAATCAACTCTTTTGAGCTTTACATCATTGTATAATGTTACACATTAAAACATACCTGTTTTGATTCTTTCATGTTTGAGGAATACTTTAATTGCCATGGCAACCATAAACGCCTGGATGGACCTAGCCCCGCCTTCAAGATGAGCTTTAGGGTTGTAAACTGTTCACACACATAAGTCTGGTTGCATTATTTAGTAGCATGAACAACAATGAAAAGAAAAAATCTGGTTTCGGCAGAAATATAGGAATTGATCTGCTGAGTGAACAGTTATCAGTAAGTTATCAGTTATATATGGTAATGGCGACTCCGTTTCAGAGAGGCATTGCTTCAATTTATTTATTTAGTTTTGTTGCCGTACTTTAATTGCTTATCTGGTTTGTAAAACAGCATAAAGATAAAATATATATATTTTACACTCTGAGTTTTTCTTGCTCTACAATGAAATTACCTCTTCAAAGCAGTTTTGTATTCATAAGCCTTGCCTGAATAGTTAAACATTTGGGGCAAATAAATTCAAAGACAGGGATTTATATTCTCATAATTCATTTTATATTCTGAGACATTTTCTGTAATTATAGCTGTGTGTTTAGCTGAAGAAAAGCACATTTTCTCCAAAAAAAAACTTGAGGAGCTAAGCTTCCTTTGCCCCTGATTTTTTTTTTTTTTTTTACTTTAAAGTATGTACAAAGCATGCACACTTTATATCTGCAGCTGTTGGTCCATAGCTCTGCTCCACAGTATGCAATCAGGACTGCTGTTTAAATGGTACTTGGTCTTCCACCAGCTGCCTCATTCAATCATTATCCGTTTTCTCAAGAAAACCCTGCAGCAGAAGTACTCAGCTGGAATTGTTCATTTTTCACTGCTAAATAATCTCAGAAAATTCATGACCCAGAGCAGTTATATGCTGATAAACAACACAGGAGAAAATAGGGACTTTTCTTCAGTTTCTGTATAATTATGAGCGGTTTGGCTACGATAAAAATCATATTGGAAGAAAAACAATGAAGTTACAAAACTTTCCTTATGACAAACTACAGTACTTCTTTAAAAACATAGTAAATGAAATTCTTGAATTTCAAAACTGACTTCTCTTCCCTGAACAGCGATGACACAATCTTACTGTCAATATCACAGACTGATTACTGAAAGTAATGCAATACATACTGTATCACTTAACATGAGCCTTCTGTCAAGTCTGCAGTCAGAAGATAAATCATGCTGAAAAAATAATCTGCATTTGGAACAGAAAGTTTAGAACGGTTTATTTAGTGTGCTTTGCAGACAGATCTAGACAGATAACCTCTGCTACAGATATACTGTGAACTTAATTGTTACTTTTATAAAAGTTTGACAGTTTTGTCTCAGCACCAAAACAAATTTCTAGTAGTCTGAGCGTAATCTTCTAGGTTTTGATATGATTGTTTTTTTTCCTTTAAAACTGAAAGTAAAATATTTTCAGTAATTTAACTTTTAATTGGAAAATCACCAGCACTTTTGAACAGAATAGTTTTGACTATATTCACAATAAATCATCTTTTTCAAAATTCTTCTCACACAAATAAAGGTGCTAGGGTTCAGCTGTGGTAAAATTTCAGTATCAACCTTCTTTTGCTGATGCAACTTAATGTGAGTCCACAGTAATCTGTTATCATATCAGAACTGTACTTCATTATGCCATCGGTTTTCTTACAGATAAGTCTCATATTTCCCTTTATGAGGAAGAACCTGTAATCTGAATCCCTGTAGATCATTACACAGGGTCATCTTTAATGTTTCACTGAATTTCCTTGAAATTTCCTTGGACATAATCCAGGTCATCTGTTTCAAACACGCTGAGAGATCATGGAAGCTCACAGCGCCCTCCACATGCTGGCCCTTCTGGTTACAAGGTTTAAGTAATTCTCAAAGAAAACAGTAGTAATGTAGTAGCGTATTGTCATAATCTCATACAAAATGGCAGAAAAAGCATTCTGCAGATTGATTGAATGAAGGAGAAAAATTCACACATTAAAGTTTTTTTCTTCTTACATTGAAAAGTAGATAAATTTCTAAGCAGTCCCAAAATTACAAATGTAATTGAAGTATTTGTGGAAAACTTTTGTTTATAACTTAACCTGCATTTAGGAACCTTTAATCAGTAATTTATGACTTTTTATTTCTCAATACACAGAGCTCTCTTTCTCTTAAAAATGACAAAGATAAGTGGATGCTTCATTTCAGAAAAAGTCAATAAGAAAATCGTCCTTTCTCTGAACTTGCCCATCTCCCCAGTCAGAGCAATAATTAAAAGTTTAAAGTTTAAACAGCTGGAAGTGTGATAAACAGGGCTGCGCCAGCACACAATTTTATTGTGCCAGCATGCACAGTAAAAATGGTGGTAGGGGAGATTAAAAAAAGAAAGTTCTCCCAATCACATTTTTGCACAACTGCAGCAATAAATGACATCCTGGGTTCACCAACTCTAAATATATGTTATGATGTGTGTTTTGATGGTGGATCCATATGCAGAAAGGCAGAGATGTTGAGTAAATGAAAAATGTTTAATAAAAAATGATGGAAAAACTTACAAAGATCAGAGGGAGCCAGGGCAGAACAAAACACACAAATCTAAAGAAAAAGCCAGCAGGGACCATGGTGAAGAAATTGAGAAAATAACAGCGTATAACAGGAGGAACCTGCAAGGAGTGACTGAAAATGAGGTGCTTAAGCACTGGGAGGTTGAATGCTGAACAAAAGCCCTGAGCTGATGAGCTAACAGGTTGCAGGAGTGGGGAAAGAGCAGAAAGCAGACTGAGGAGTGAGAAAGACAGACACACTGACGAATAGGACGCAATTCTAACAAAAATAACTACTTATAAGAAATATAATTAAACTAAAGTAACAAGAAATAACTGAGACAAGAAATAAACATAACTAGAAACACTGAGAAGGACTGAACTAAAACAGAAACAAGACTGACCTAATCAAAGAAAGAGACCAAGGAACAAAGAATAAACCCACAATGGCAACCATTAGAAACTATCTGCATTAAATGTTTGGGAGATCTGGCAGGAAAACTGTAGTTTTCTTCTCTGCCACCACAAATGTAAAGGCGTGAAGTTTGTAGAACTGTTATAAGTCTTTAACTGGAACCAAGTGCTTTGGTAAGATCAGGCTAAGATTAAGCTTTTCAGGAATAAACACTGGAGTGGGCACATCATGCCTGCTGTTAAGCACGGTGGAAGACCTCTGATCCTGTGGGCCCATTTCTCTTACAAAAGCACTGAGAACCTTTGAGTAAATGGCATCATGAACTCTTGAAAACACCAAAATATTTCACATAAAAAGCTAGTGCTCTCTGGGAGAAAAATGAAAAGTGGTTTGTCTCTGGGTCTTTATTTTTTATGGTCGCATTAACACAGAAGCAGTTCACCAGAACAAAAATAAAAACATTTCTAGGAAATTTTTCACAGACATTCAGAAAACCAGTGAGGAAAGCTAAAGAAAAAAAAGAGCAGACTAAGATTGAGGGATTGTGCAACAAGGGATGGTCAAATATTCCCTTCAGCAAACTCCAAACTTGTGAAATTTCATAGAATTGAGGTCCTATGAGTAAAAGGGAGATATTAAAGGCGCTCTCTGCTAAATAAATGTATTTGTAGCAAAAGAATTATGAAATGTGCAATTTTTATCTTACTCCTGCAAAAAAGTTTAATTTATATCAAGGCTTCTTATACATCTTTCTGAAAGGTGTTAAGTGCATCTAAACACAAATATTGTATTGTTAGGAAAAATGTTGCGTGAAAACATGAAGAAAGCTACATGTTAGTGTGGATGAATCCAGCAGTAGTTTCTGGAATAAGAGCGATGTGAGATAAAGAAAGGAAATCATTAACATTTAAGCTCCATAAGAAACAAATAAATCACTGGAGTAAATGAAGAAAGAAAACATTAAATGAAAGGAAAATTACAGAGTGAGAAAAGCAGGTTTTATGTTACACTAATCATTTATGGCATTAGACTAATGCTCTTTGTAAAAACTGAAAGCAGAAAAATCATTATTTAGGGAAACAAATATCATAAAAATACTTTTAATGAAACAGAAGCGCAAGCTTTTATATTTTTTAAACGCATGTGGTTGTTGATTATTAGAAGGCATGTTTGTCCATGAAAATGTGACACTGCTGGGACAGACAGAGGACATCATGAACCCTGAGCTCTCAGCGTACAGACCAGGTAAAAATAGAATCACTTTGGGTTTTTATAAAAACTAAGCATTGCTAAAGGTTATGCTCTAAACACCATGTTGTCTACATTATTAGTGATAGGTATTTTAAAAGTGATTCATTGCCTTTGCATGTTTGGCTAGTTGCCACTCTTGTCCAATCAGACTGCCCCAGTAACACAGCTGGTCATGTGAGGACACTGGTACATTTTCTACATGAAAGTTGCTGCACAGCACAGAAATAGAACATGACTCACGAGAGAGCACAGGACACAGACGCATACAGTTAGTTGTAAAAATATCCACACATAATGTACACATACCCACAGAAACACAAGCAGGCCTCCTAAAATCACATATGCAGAATTTGCATCTATCTTTAATCTTTTAAAATGATTGTGATAGTTGTTTTGATTTGTAAACAGAAGATAAAACATCCTGTTTTCACATCAGCAGCAGATTCCTGCCCTTTAAGGAGATTATGACATAGGGAAGCTGAGACTACTGAGAAGTCTGTGGAGGTCAATTACCGACTGATTTAACCAACCCAAGGCAAAAAAGGAAACTATTAGGCCAGTGGGTGGAGATGAGTATCCGTTTGACATAGAAAACAACTTGTATGTCGAACTGTGTAACCTACAGTATCAGCAACTGCCTCAGTTGGACATTAGCTTGCCAAGGCTGGAAACTTGCCCAACAAAGCTGGCAGAAAATAGCACATGGCTGAAAAGTCAGTTAATTACCACTTCTTCTAATCTTCAGATAAACTCAGTGAAAATTTAACTGCCTAAAAATCCAGTATTATTGTGGACAAATCAAGATTTGATTTCTTGACAATACATTTCCACTATTTGGTAAATGTTTAGTCTTTCTAACTTGGAGAGAGCAATCAATGGCAGTTTAGTTAGAGGACAGGGGAAAATATGGAAAATCTGGTAAATCTAATACATGCTTGTTTTTATTTTCTTCTACTTGATAGATCAAAAAATGTAGGTTACAGTCTTCCTGTGTCAATATCAAACATTAAAACACTTCCAAGCTATTTATGTTTGTATGTTTAATAAAATTATTTGTTTGGATTAAAAGTGCTATTTCAGCAATATACAGACTACAGAGCTGATTGACTCTTTTAGTGTCACCTGTAATATTTTTGCAAGGATTATTTTCTCTGCAGCGAATAAGGTAAAATGCAGGCTCATACACAACCAGATAACAGAAAATAACACCACCATCACTACCTTCAAAATATTTTTACCTACTTATGCACAAAAAGAACAGGTTATCATGGCCTGAACCTGAACATGATAACTTACAGAGAGAAGGACATCTTAAGTTCGTTATATGTAAAGTCTCATGACGCATTCCAAGCAGGAACTGAAGCATTTGTCATCATGTCAGTGTGAATTTGTGGAGCAAAAATTAAGTATGGTGTCAATAAATCTGTCCAGATTTGAATGTCTGTGGTCTGATTATTCTTTTGTTGGGATTTCTGTCAGGATTTACAGTGTTTAAAAATGAACGTGATTTCTTTATCCCAGGTTCGGTGACTAATGTGAGTCATTTTGAATGTTTTGCCACAGACAAGCATGTAGTAGAAATTAAATTCAGGTAAACGTATGACCTCTGTTGGTCATTAAAAAAAAAAAGGTCAGTTTGCATTGACAGGCAGAACTCTTTGAATCAATTAATATATATTTTGAATTATAACAAAATGAATTTACCTGTATAATTTCATACTGTTTAACTTTTGTTTTATTTGTAAAGCGTACTGGGAAAATGCATATCTCAAAACATCTAACAATTTTGAACAAAAGCCAAAACTCGTGACTGAGAGCCCATGAAAAGGTTACTTATGAGATTAGTTGAACTTTCCCTCTTGTCACTGCACAGCTAATAAATTCCTTTGCACTTAATAAGTCAACCTGATAAAAACAACAGTCAAAAGATCAAACAAGATTTCCCACCTTTGAATCCAGCATCATGTCACCAAATTATGCTGTTTAATTAATATGTTGGAATAGAAATTAACTGGTGTATTCAAAAGAAGAACAGTGGTGATTTACACAGGTAAATCGTGTGAGTTTCAGAGGTGGTTTGTGTTTGGTTGGTTGAGATTATTGTTTTTTATGGATTTCTCTGTGTGATTTTTATTTATTTTGGCTTAGAAATCCCTTCCCTGGATGGTTCGGCAGCACGGTTCTCTGTTCCCTTAGAGGTCCTGGGCTCAGTCCCGCCCTCTGGTTTTTTGCATGGAGCTTGTATGTTCCCTCAGTACATGTGTGGGTTCTTTCCAGGTACTCCAACTTTCCCCTCCTTTCCAAAAACACAGATACTGGGAGGAAGAGGTATCTCCACAGGAGTTAGTGTGTGTGCGTGGACAAGGTTGTGTGTACTGTATGTTCATTTCTTTTTGTGCTGCCCTCTCCCAACTGCCCACCCACCATGACCCTGCAAGTGACACAAATGCGGATATGAACAAATGATGGATGGGTGGATACGTTTCATTAGATTTCCTCAATTGTTTCATTGGATGCACCTCATTCCTAGCTCCATCTGTCATCCATTGGTAATCAGCAAACACTCATGCAGTAATCACGCTCCCCTGCACTTTTACTCCCCAATTTTCTCCAATTAGTGTCAGATCCTCCTTTTTTTACGACATGGTGCCATATATTATCCTTTACTGGTCTTCTAACTGTTAATGCAGCATTTATGCAGATCATCTGAAGTAAATTAGATTTACACCAATGTAAACTAGTTTCTGTCAGATTATCAATTAAATCTAAAAGCTGAGAGATACTAGTAAGGGAAAAACACAAACACAGATTAAGGCAGCTCATGATACCATCCTGTGAGCATGCAAATGAGTGTACAGTGGGAAAAGCACTACATGTGCAGCATGTAAATAGTCCTAGAGTATGTAAGTGCAGATACAAACACAGCAGCCCTCCTCTCAGAGAGAAGCAGCGCGTGTGTGAGTCATGTAATGCAGAGTGACTGCAGGGAACTTGCTGTGCGGCGTGATGTTACACACTGTGATGCTGCTGCTGCATCAAGAAGATTTCACACATTCTGCTGTTTACAGAAGCTCAAAACTTTCACCTCACTGTCGTGTCCTGCAGTTTCTGAATGTGGGTGTTTTCCTCTTAAATATTGTTAGGATAGACAAATATTTTTTTGTCCTCATCAATCATTTCTGCAAGTGGTGAGACCTTCTTCTATTGCCCCACAATCAATTTCACACCCGACTATCTCAAATTGAGATAGTCCGGTTTGTTACATTTTCAGCTGGTGCAGTTCGCTTTCACACTGCACTGTGTCAAATGATCCAAAATATCAGTAAAAAACTGTTCCCTCCATCACCCGTGGTGGCGCTGCACCTAGACCCCTGAGGGAAATGACACACAAACTTCATGAGCGCAACTTCCTTCTTCACAAAATGTAAACAAAAATGAAGTAGTGTCAGATTTCAACGGTTGGAGGATTTCTCTTCTGTCGTTGATAAAAGACTGGAACCCATTTCACCCACCAGCGTTAGACTCTCAAGTTTGCTGTGTTTGTATTTTCCCAGAATGCCCTGTGCTGTAGTCCACTTCTTGCTCTTGGAGCGGTCTCCAGTCTGCTTGGTATTCACATATCCATTTGAATCACACCAGAGTTCACTTCAACCAAACACAGACCCAGGTTTCTAGGCGGACCAGATTTAATTTTTTTGTTCTGCATCAGAGTCCAAAGTAACCAGACTCTGAAGGGAAACAAGCTAGAATTTAATTAAAGTGGACGAAACAGGGCAGGTGTGAATGTACCCTTGACTTGCATGAGATAATGTAAACTGTGGTGAGGCAAAATGCTGTGTGTCGAGCAGTAAATAATGTGAGAATGAACACATATGAACTTCTGGTAGAAATTGTAAAGTTTTTTTTAAGTTTGAGGTCAGAGAGCCAAGATGCAAGCAGGAAAGAGAAAATGTCAAATGTGCAGGAGGAATCTAGTGAAGAATGACAGAAAACTCAAAATCTCAAAATCCACGGGTTTATAACAAGGTTGGGCCCAGTAGTGCATCAAGAAATCAAAAAAAAAAGCTTCTGATTTGATTTAAGTTTTTTTTTTTATTTGCAGTGTTTATTTATCCTTATATCTGTTTTACTTGCTACAGTAAAACAGGCTTATATCACGCTTTTTGCTTTTTTTGGTGAAGGTTCACACTCTGACTAATACTGCAGCTCTTTGCCGTTCTTTTATTTCACTCTGTTTTTGCTTTACTTGCTCTCCTCCTCTTCTCTTTCAGCTTCTCTCACTCTCTCAGCTTTATTCGAGGAGAGAAATAATCCCTGAGTCACGTGTGGCTGATGGAGAGCATTTCTGAAATATATCACTGGATTCATGAGGTCCACACACATGCACACACACGCAACTCTGACTCTCAGTTAGAGGCAGAGTGTGTATAAATTCTGCAGTGGTTACAGAGAAATCATGCATCTGAAGCCTGTTTGATCTGAAATGAGATGGTGTGTCAGTGGGTGAACAAATGAGAATCTGATTTGTAGAGTTAATGATCACACAGACACACATGCACACACTCGCATACCAAACCTTTGCCAACTAACATAAACAGCTGTTGTTGGACAGTCACCAAAACATCCGCTTAGTCTGGCAGAGGGGGAGGAAAGATAGATGGGAAAGAGAGGGAGAAGGAGGTAAAGAGGTGGAGGGAAGAGCAGAGAGCAAAAATGAGGGGGGTATAAGAAAGGAGTTAAAGGATGAGAGTGAAGATGCAAACAGAAAGAGTAGGGGGTGGGAAACAGAGAGAGGGATGAGTCATCGTTGAAAGGGACGAGTCCTGGGAAAATAAAGAATAAAGGCAGCGTGCAAGAAGTTTAAATAAGATGGAATTAATCTGTTATAACAGCATACCTCCTCTTTTTGCATATGTTGTTTTGTATGTCTGTTTTTTCACACATAAATGTGTTTTTTGGACTATAGCTCTTTTGTTGCATAAAAAAGTCAATGTTGCACCGTAAAATTCTGTCATTCCTCATTTACATTTTCATTGCACATGCAACACACTTTGCCTTTTTACAACACATTATAAGGATTAACATGACACTTTGCAAAGTGCCTTGAGATTATGTTTGTTGTGAATTGCTATTGCATGAATAAACTGAATTAAATGTAATCAACCTAACCCCTAAGCCAATGTGCAAAAGAAAAAAAAGAAAAAAAAAGGAAAAACACAATTCCAGTGAGAACATTAATCACAGAAACAACCAAAAAGTATATGATAACTTTTCAGGAGCTAGAAAGTTAAACAAACAAACTGAACAATGAACATGTGTCATTTGTTGTGAACTGTTGTAGCAGACAATCATATTGGATGCAATATGTGCTACCATATTGTACGTACAGTGCTTAACACGTGCATAGTATGGTGTTATGCATCGTACTAGATCAGAAAAAAAAAGTATTTTATAGCAAGGAAGGGGACATTAAAAAGAGTTAGTATTAGGAAATATTAACAAACTGATATACTCTGACAGGAGCACTGTGTCAAACAAGACAAAGGGAGAAATAGAGTAGCAGAAAATAAAAGGTGAGTTGAGGAAAGAGGAGATAAAGTGAAAGAAACAAATGAGATGAGAGAGACTATTCCTTAGGCTCCTGCTTCTTATTCGCTCCATTGAGGAAGAAATCTCTGTGATTAGTTCAGTGCCCCACAAGACCACACACACACAAACGCGGGCATGCAAACACACACAGAAAGGGTATTAAAATCCCTCAAATAATCTGAGTAAATTCTTCCAAACATGCTGCAAAATCCCAGCTGCTCTGCCATTCAAATACTTGCACTCACACATGCAAACACGTGGGAAGCCGAAGAAAGTGCTGAAGGCATAAAAACACATCTGGATTTAATGGGAGAAAATAATCTTAAATCAAAGACAAGAAGAGTATCAGATCAGATGAGTAGAGAATAAATTAAAAGATACATAATTTTGGTGTGTGCACATGATGAAAATTAAAAATTAAGAGAAGAGTGATTTGGAAATAAATCTTAAAAGATTGAATAGTAGAGAAACATCACACTAGATTTGGCTTCAGTCATTAAAGTTGAGTTTAGTTCAACATATCTCCACTATATACTGCGATAATCAATGCAATATAATAAATTATCATCAGTTCCAGAGTGTCACTTCATGTAGAACAGAAACACAACAAACAGAAAAAAGAAAAAAAGAAAAGAGACAAAGTTAAACACAGAAAACATGGCCACTCATCTATGGTAAGAAGACATTTTAGGTTATTGATAGCAACAGTTCTTCCAAAGGCAGCACAGCTAAACAAAGAAAGACCAGCTCAGCTGCAGCTCAATAGAGAGAAGAAAACAGAGGAAGAGGGAATAACACTAATGGAAACTGTAACTGTTGACAATGCATAAATGGAGAGGAGAAAACAGCAGAATGAGAAAAGTTGTCAATATTTCCACCAGAAGCATAAGCCTAGAGCAGCATGTCATACTTACAGAGAAAGTTTAGGGTATCGTTAGACTCTTCAAGTAAAACCTTTATCAAAAAACGAATGTTTTAGCCTGGTCTTGAAAGTAGGCCAAGTGTCATTCTCAAGAATAAAAATTAAGCTCATTTGTCATGTCTGCATTTAAAGCTGAATCAATTTTCTTTCAGATTTCAATGTCAGAATTGAAATCTATTATCCAAATCAAACGTCGCTTAGATTGTTTAAATTTAGACTTGTAAAAAAATAACTTTACATCACACCAGTTAAAAAACATTCCAATTTAGTGTTTTATTTTCTCCTTTTTAATTATAAGCTTCCTCTCTCTTCAATGATATAGATTGTTCCAGTGGCACAAAAATCAGGCAAGGTTTGTATAGACATTAATGGGGGTCAGTTTCAGTTCATCTTCAATGGATTTAATTTTACTAGCCTCTGTTTTTCACTGAAATACCTGAAAACCACTTGATCAGAAAATAGGTGGGGGTTATTAAATGATAAAAAAACATATTCCTTCAAGGGTACTTTTGTTTTTTACCTTGCATTTACTGGTAGGTACCACATTTAAACTAGTGAATGGCAAACACACACATATGCAAAGGGAAAATTGTGTGCAAACCATGTGAAGAGAAAATGTACTAAAGATTTCCAGAGAAGAAGACAGTGTTCAATTTTTACAGTTAGTCAGGCTATTAATCCAAACACTTACTTTATCAAAACCTGCATCACTAACATTAGAAGCACAAGAATGTTGCCCTGTAGAGTAACAACACTTTGACATTTAGGGAGAATGTGTCGCCTGCAGTGCAGGTCCGAACCTTTGACTTGTGAGTATTTTTGGAATAGATGTGTGGAAGCAGAACCTCTGACTGAAGACAATAAGGAAGTGACTATAAAGGGTAAAATATGATGTGTATTGAATAAAGTTGGCCGCTGTTTCACAATTTCAGCTCCAGTTATTCCTCTCCTGGCCCATTTATCAGCTGCCGTGTCCCTTTGTACCGGAGACGTTAAAGCAAAAGCCACTGAGTACAACCGGAGTACAAAAGAGATAACGTGTGTTTATGAGGAGCATAGATAAGAAGGAAAAACAAACCTTGATATCTCTTTGAAAGTTTAAAAATTCAAAGTGCTGTAAAGAAAGTATTTGCGCCTTTTCTTCTGTTTTTGATTTTCATCACATTCATTTTTCAGATAATCACAGTTTCATATATGTGTATATGAAACATCCAGAGTAAATTTAAAATTCAGTTTCCAAATTACAGTGCTACCTAATTACTCCCAGGCCTGTAGAATGAAGAAATGACTTGATCTGAACCAGTCACAACCTGAAGCAGGCAACGTCCCAGATTTAAATAGATACAGTAACAAACCTGCTAGCATATCATGATGTGATAGGCTACACTATGGATGGCTTTATTCTCCTAATAAATGAAATCTTCATTTGAAAACTGCATTTTGCATTTACAACATTGATATCAAAATCTGATAGCCTAAAACACTTAAACAATCTGATCTTTATTCAGCATTCTGTACAGAGAAATCTGCCTTATTACATTGATTTCAACACACAGGAAAGCAACGGCAGCTGGGAAATCCTGTAAAGCTGCTTTTAGTGTTGCATGCTACACTTTTGTTACCCACAATAGGGAAATAAAGTGGTTGACTGCCTTTTTCAGCAAGACACAGCAGGTTTCATTACATATTTTACAGGATGACTTCCCAAAAGCTGTAAAGTTAAAAGGCTAGATCAAAGGGATTTTTCTTTTCAGGTGATCGACACGAGAAGAAGCAGTTAAGATATGTTGGTCCCAACAGAAGGTCAGATCATGGCAGACGCTTTTATATGAAAAAGAAAATCCAAGAAATCCAAGCTTGTGATGAAACACCATTTCTGATTTAATCTCCAATTATCTGACGAATATGAATGAAGGGAGGTTTTCTTCTGAGTAGCAGATTACATTATTTTACAAACACAATATTTAACGTCTAATTGGGATTTTTAATGCATCAAACAAAACAAATGCAAAAATTATTGTGAAAAAAAAGGCCATCATACATGATCTACATGTTTTTTGCATTCCTTTGCTTTCAACCCCCTTTCCGCTGTAACTCAAAATTAAATCCAGTACAATTAAGCTGTTTGAATCAGTTATGTTGGAGCACCTTAAATACACAGGACACCTGCCTGTGAGCACTGAAGTTGGACAAGTCTTGAATATTAACACAGATATTTTTCATTAATCTGAGTTTTACTTATTTTGTAAAAGAAAAATGAGAAATATTTCAGTCTCTTGATGTGCAAAACACGCACACACACTCTGAGATACCAGAGCTGTAATTAAAGGAAAACTGGTTCAAATTATTGACTATGTGGAGCTGATTATGAATGCATGCCACACTATCCAGATTATTTGTTACAAAATGAATAAATAAAAATCACAATCCTTATGCATTACATTGTGTTGGCTTGACACATGAAAACCAATATACAGTAAAGTTTGTGTTTTTAATGAGACAACATGTACAAAAGAGTTAGAGGAATTTGGAAGATATTGTATCAACGATTTGTAGAATCTGCAGAGGAAATTCATCAAGTAAGCTGAACAATTGAGACTGAAATCTATACACCATTACTCTCTGTCTTCAGAAAAAAGTCTAGCCCCCAAGTAAAGTGATTAACTTTAAAACAATGATTAAAACAGTTTTCATGCACTGTAGTTTATTTTAAAAAGTCATTCAATTAAGTTTGAAATGAACAAAAACAAGTTGGAAGCAAACAACAGTTCCCAGCTGATGTGCAAACAGCCCTTTGGCTTCCTGCTGTTCTTAGCAATAAAATGTGTACAGGCATGTAGAGTAGTCTGAATACCACAGGGCAGTAAAATATGAAATCTGCGAAATGGGACCACACTGTGTGTTGTTGTGGTGCAGAGGCTCTGTACAGGATCATCAGATAAGTTGTGGAAAAAAACATCTCAGTGTTTTATGTTTTTTTTTTTTGCATGCTGCCTGCAGCAGCAAGCCCAAATGATTCAGCATGATAAGGCAGTTTCCATACATCTGATCATAAAACAGCATCATTATGAAGTCAGCTGACAATGATGAAGATGCCTCAAAGTGATTTCTAACAGTCTGTCAGTTGAATCACAGCTTCAGTCAACTTTTTTTTTAGCTTTATGGTAGAGTATTTGAGGTATTTTACATTAATACGACATAATATTTTACTTTTACCTTAACATTTTGATTTATATGTGGTATGTGGAAAGTGAATTGCAAACACAGCTGAGAAAGATCTTTGAGCTCAAAGACTGTCGCTGAAGACAAGACTGCAACAAGACAACTTTGTCGAGGACACCGCTGGCAGATTTCCACTCAAAAGGACACCGAGGGACGACGATTGTGATGGATTGAGCACTTTGAGGATCTTCTCAATCTGTTCAGCTGGTGGAGCCTGACATCTAAGAGGAAGGCAGCATGTTTGTAACTTTTACAAAAAGTGTTTTTTTACATATTTGTTAAAACTCTCACTTTGTTGTTGCAGTATAATGTGAGACAGATAATCAGTGAAAAAAATTATCCCAGCTCTAACTACAAACAACCAATCAGAGCCGACAGGAGGGTTTTATCACTGTCAATCAGGCCTGTATGTGCACCGCCTACCAGCCTCCTCCCTGTCAGCAGAGCTTCTATTGAATGCTAATGCTAGTTAGCATGGCCACCAATGATGGCAGATAAATGGTTTTCCTATAACAGTGAGTTGTTTTTCTGTCATTAGCATATTTAGCAGCACAGTCACATAGATGATTGGCAGCACTAAGACATACCTCCTGGCTCTGGTTGGTTGTTTTTGGTCTGGAGCGATGCATTTCTTCAGATGATAGTAGCAGTTTTTTTGTGTGTTTTTATGATGTAAAGAACTTCAAACTGCATTGTTGCTGAAATGTGCCACACAAATAAACTTGATGAACTGATTGAACCGTTACTGCAACCAACAGCATTTCTTTGCTAATTATAAGATTTTACCAAGTCACAGACGCATACCAGAGAATATATAAAATCATATGTAATTGTTAGCAAATGTTCCAAAACCCAAAGCTTTTCTGGTTTTTGCAATTACATCACACTGAATGGAAGATGATTGTAGATTCCTTGAGGATGATCATATTTTCTTTGGTTTCAGGTGAATTCCCTTTTGACATGAACTGGTGCAAAATAACAGAAGTGACCAGAATCTGAATGTCTGCAGTCCGTAAGAGCAAAAACAGAGTCTAGTGCTGCTGCTGTGAATGGGTGTTTGGATATTGAAGGTAGGAGAATAAACAAACAAGAAAGCTGTACTGATTTTCTATCTTTCTGCAACTTTATAACAAGCTAATAAAGTGATACAAAACCCCTGTGATGGTAACTAAAACTCAAAGCACAGAAGACTTAGACATTTAAAATCTGCACAAATCAACACAAGCAAAATCTCTCTCAAGCACTGTTAATGCTTTGATTTATTCAGCTAAAATCTATACTGTTGTCGATGGCTGATTACTCAGATTATCTTGGATCAGCAAGTTTAGCTTAATCTGCTTGTTTCAATCTTGTGCAAAATGTTTTATTTGACGGATCTTATGAGCAACAAGGGAAATGAGGAGAAACTTATGCAGCAGCAGCAGCAGCTTTGTGCCTGCAAGCCAGAATAAGGAAAACGGAGAGATCAATTAAAATGTGTGGAAGTTAAAAAGCTGCGTTATTATGTTGAATCAGTAGCATGAAATTGCGTAAAAAAGGAGAAAGGAATTTAAAATCAGAGCGAGGTGGAAGGTGGTGGGAGAAGAATTTGAAGATGAATAAACTATAAAGATGTTCAGGGAAAAGAGGTAAAATATATCGAATGAGAAAGAGCTGGAAAGAGATTAGGGATGAAAACATCCCTTTTGTTATTTAAATCTTTACTGAATTGTTGCTCAAACCTCAAGACAATCAGGAGTCAGAAACAGTGCGAAAAAGTTTTCTCAACTGATCCTCAGTTAGAGAAAAACATTTGGACTCTGCAGTATTCTGTTCTTTATAGAGGAATGGTCACATCATCTAATTGTTTGATCTCAGAAGAAGAAAATAATTTAATTACAGTTTATTGTATATCACATTTAATTAAACACCAAAGAATAAACAAACATTCCACTTGTCAAAGAGAATAAAGTGTCTTCACACTGAGGAGAAAGTAAGAACACTCTAATCCACTTTAGTTAACCCTGATGAGAAGTGTAAAGAGACCTGGTTCAAGACCTTAATATATAGAACATTTTTATATTTATGTATCTCAAAGTTTAGTTTTATAATTGTTTTTATTCAGTTAGCTTTCTCTCACAGCGTTGTAGGTTTGAGAAAATCACAGGTTAGATATCAGTTTTTGACAAAAGATTAAGGTTGATAAAAACTGATCAATCACTGACATTACAAAAAAAGAGTAAAATTTCTGCTACTTGAAAAAGTGTAAACATTTTGTTTTTCAGTTCTTATTCTTCATTCAAGTGCTAAAAATGCTGTTGCAGTAACATTTGACCTGTACAGGCTATATGTCATCCCAGTGGAACAGTCTTAAAGATATTAGCTTAGTGCTGCAGTCGTTGTCTGAACAGGTGTGCAGGATTAAAACGCTCAGCAGGTTAGCTTTTACATCTACAAGTAATGTAATTTTTAACTTCTCTTCAATCCGTTTCATGGGACTCAAGGACAAGTATCAGTCAAAGGTCAAATGGTTTCACATGAGTGACTGGTGTTATACTGGAGCCCTCAGCTGTGTAGGCGTGCACGTGTGTTTAGGTGTGTGTGTGTGTGTGTGCGTGTGTGTGTGTGTGTGTGTGTGTGTGTGTGTGTGTGTGTAGGTGTGTGTGTGTGTGTGTGTGTGTGTGCGTGTCTGTGTGTGTGCCTGAGTCAGGACCAGTTGACCTCCAGGCTACATTTACATTTTACAGCATAAGCTGAAGGTCTTTTAGGTCAGCAAGTTTGTGCATGCATGTGTGTGTGTGTGTGTGTGTGTGTGTGTGTGTGTGTGCATATCGTATTAAAAGGTGTGCATTCATATGTGTTCACTTTGATCCTGTGGCTTGTCATGAGTTCCCATTAGCTCAGATATTGATCAGTGTTGTGTTATTAGATGATTGTCTGGGAGGGTCTCTCCCTACCTGAGTCTGTTCTTGTGCACTTGTGCAAATGTAGCTGCTGCCAAGTTTTTACCATTTGTATGCATGCTGGACATGTGGTGTGTGTGTGTATGTGCAGTGGTGGGAGGCGGTTAAGATAATAAGCCTCCATCTAATTCTGCTGCTACCAAGGCCATCTCAAAGGCACACCGGCTTCCTCTGGAGTGTTTCCTGGTGGATCGATGCTCTCACAGAAAACTGTGGTCACAGAAAGAGCTCAAATTATCTTTGCCAGGTTTACTGCAGCCGGGCAATATTCGTGGTAATTGAGTGTTTGGACAATTGCTTTCTCATATTCTTTAATTTTCAACCCATTTACTAATCCTTTACAAATCTGCTGTATTCAGCAGGTATTCCTCAGATTTAAACAGCAAACAGGTTATTTTTATTCATGTCTGTGAATTCGGTTAATTGCTATGCTGAATTAACCGAATAAAATTGTCATTTGAGTGAAAGTTTGATGTCACTAGAACTGCTTTGAATTATCATGAACCCACAGTACTTATTTTACCACAACCTGATTAGTTCATATTTGATTTTATTAAATAAAGAAAAGCAACATTTCTTACAACTCCTGCTAAATCACATAACCTAATCTAAATATTATCAGTGACTCTTTTGACTCATTCTACCTAAATTCCAAAAGGATGAAGTTCTGTGGAACCAAAGGTCAAATAAATGCAAGACTTAATCATAAATAAGCTAAATGTGTGAAATTGTATTTAGCTGAAATAAGAGAGAAGGAGGGACAGATTTACTCTGAGCCAGAAAAAAAGCTAAAAAAAGAAACAGAACTGAAGGACCGTTTCTGTTTGTGATTTACTAAATTGTCTTATCAGACTCATAATTGGACATCTAGTTATTTGACAATCATCTCATTTAAAAAAAAGGAACTGTGCAAAACCACCAAACCAAAATTTATCATTTTGTCATCAGTAATTAGGATGACATGGAACATAACCTGTAACTCACAGTAGCTCAAACTATGACAAACAATTATTGAATACAGAAATAAAATTTAATGAGGCAACATTGTCACAAAGAGAAAATATTCCCACAAAAGAGGAAAACAGCTTTAATCCCATATTTTGATGTTAGAACTTAAAATCGGAGCTTCACTCGACTAGCTGGATGATCCAGTCTATTGATATTTTAGCCTCTGCAGTTTTGGGGGCTTGATGTTCTTTCTTCATCGGATGATTTTTACCATTTCTACAACATAATTAAAGTATTACTAGTTGCATATATTCAAACAAGCATAACTTGAATACAGAGCAGTACAAGGACAAATCCCAATGATAATATTAAGTTATAATGCAAGTTATCATTATTATTACCAAGCAAGAAACATCAATTTGCATACTTTCTTTCCTTTGTGCATCCGACAGCACAATGAATCCCCCACAAACTGTTGATTCACATTTTGACTTCTCTTTGACCTTTTGCTTGCAGAGGTGCATCTCATGTAATTGGGTTGATACGGGGTTTTGGTTTTTATCCTATCATGCTTAACAGGGGTCACTGTGAGGCCAACATTCCCCTCAGAGGCTTCATATTATGAGTCAGTGTGTATGCCCACAACCAGCAGGGCATTTAATGGTAGGGAATATAATTGCAAGGATATTCCACGAGTAATTGTAGGGAGGATAAAATGTGCAAAAAAATACATTTCTGCTGCATAAAGTTTTGGGAAGCAGGTAAAAATCACTGCTATCCACACAGACAAGCTATTTCGGCTTGAGGAGTCGTTCAGCTTTGCAACAAAACGTTTGGGGGAAAGGATGTAAAGATATAAGGTATGTCCCTTTATTAGCACTAAAATACGGAGCAAAACTCATATAAAATGGGTGGTATTGTATATTTTCCAGGCACATAGTGCAATCAAATAACTGTTACTATCAATTCTGAAAATGCTCTATCAAGCATAACTTAACAGAAACTTAACTTCACAATCTTGAAATTTGCCTCCGTCTCTTTAAGAAGCTCCTGGTCTTTCTGACATCTTTCAACACGTCATCACAACAATGTTCGTATATTATAACATAGGCATGTTGTACTGAGAATGAGTTTGTTTGATGAGCTCAGCTGACATGCAGTTCCACCAGGTTTTCACTTATTACTGCTACCACTAGTCTGGAGGAGCTGTGTGGGGAAAGCACGGCTGGGGACTGCAGCTCTGAGGAAATTCAGAGATTCAACTATTTCTCAAATATGCACGAAAGAATCAAGCAACACTCAAAGGTATTTTTGATGAGGCAATAACATTATAACATAATATAAAGCTCAAAAAAGTTGATTTTACATAATATCACCCTGCTTCAAAAAAGATAAAGCTAATCAGAAGAATATTATTTGTTTGGAAGGGTTAGGTTTGGGCAGTGAAGGGCTAAATTGTAAGGAAGATACATTTTATTCAAAATGTTATGCAAGTGTTGCAGAGTGCACACAATTTTTCTTCAGATTTGTGGGGTAGAAATCCCAAAATTCAATGACAAAGAAAAATTGCTGTATTGTTGTGATAGTTTTCCTCCCCTCACTTCTCAAACTTCTATGCAACTCTATTATGACAGTTGGCTTGAAAGAATTCAAAACAAGAGCGCCTCCAGTCTTCCCCATGGGCAGCCAACCTTCATAACACACACTCAAATTTGTGCCTGCATAAGCTCTTATATATACAGATGCACACACACACACAGACATGCTATCGTCACATAGACCCGTAAAATAACAGGCACAAGCATAACTCAGCCCCCACCTCTTGTGTTTTCATAACAGGGTGTAAAGGTTAGGTCTGATCCTGCTTGTTTAACGTGCACACACGCTCATGGACACTGCTGCCGAAGTGGAGAAAAACAAAAAAAGTCCTAATGCTTCCCTTAACTGCTGGCAAGAGGGTGAATCCCTGGATTCAGGGGCTGATTGGCTAGAAAACCCCCAGGCAAGGGCCAAACATCACCATGAAGATCAAGTGGATCATGCTGCTCAAAACGAAAGTAAAATAAACCTAAAAATATTATTTTCTTCTGGGGTTTTCATATAATTACATGTTCACAACTAAGAAAACTAAAAAATTTACAATTCAACATTTAAAGGGGGCAGAGTTTGGCAGTAACTAATTACATTTACTCAATTACTTTTATTTGAGTAACAAAGAAAGAAAAATACTTTTTAGGGATATTTTCACTACGCCATTCTTTTTTACTTTTGCTTTTATTATGAAGTCTCACTACTCTTAGTTGAGTAAATTTTCTGGATACAGTGACAGTTACAGTGAGTAACTTTATTGAAGGAATAATAAACTTGTTTTAACAAAAAATTCACCAGGTACAGACACACATCTGCAGTTTTTGTTGATGTTTTATACAGAAAAAAAAAGATTTAGAATAATGTTTATTTTGCCTGATTTTGTAATTATGTTGTTTGAATTGTTTTCATTCTGATCTTTAAAATATCAACATTTCCACATAATTTGAATATTAAATGACTGATGCTTTGATCAGTTGCTCAGTACCTAAGTAAACATGTTAACAAAAAATGTTTACTCTTACTTGAGTAATATCTTTTTACTTAAATAAAATTATGAATACACTATTTGGGTTTCTACCCACCTCTGAAAAAGGATAATAATCTTATTTTGGAATAGGGTATCCCTTCTTTCAGCATTTTCCTCATGACATGTTCATCTATTTATATCACATTCCCTTGTTTAATAGATGTGGCATTTTCCTGGGTCTCTTGTGCCTTTTCTCCTTTTCTGTCTCTCACAGCATGTGGAGATGCCAGCCAGGTCTGATTCAGCCTGAAGCTAGCTCCCAGGTTGTACAACACACAAAAACCATGCATGCACATGCCACATGCAGCATGGAGACACAAAAAACTGTTTCAGCAATTAAACTCACATTAGTATTATTGGGTTTTATCCACTACTTTTCACTAAAAAGTTTAGAAATCATATTCAGAATATAGTGTCTTAGAAAAGTATTTCAATCACTTACAATTTGCACATTTTGTTACATTGTTACCACAAATGCTGAAATATTTTTTCTGGATTTTATGCTCCTAAACGTATTGAAGCCGAGCATCTTTGTATCAATAGGAACTTTTTTTTTATAATATTTTTATTGAGAAAGCACGTTACAATACAAATATATAATTATATTGATTGCGTTCACATTTTTATAAGCTTTCTCTGTTTTCTCATTTTTTTGACAAGAGAAAGAAAAAACAAAACAAACAAACAAAAAAACATCAACAACCAAAACTTAAACAGGAGCGGCGGGGCAGCCTGAGAACCAACCAATAATTGACATCACATATCAAATTAGAGCATCAATCTGAATGACAGCAAGGTTTACAAAAAATCAGACATAACAGGTTTGACATATTCTGTCCACTTTCACCATATCTTGTAGAAAGTGTCTCTCTGCACATTAATGGAAAAAGACAGTCTCTCCAGTACATAAATCTCTACATTTATCCAGTCATCAGTTGTTGGAGGTTCCCCTTTAAGCCATTTTCTTGTGAGGGCCTTTTTGCTCCCGGCCAATAAAATGAACAGAAGTTTTTGAAGTTTTCAGTTGTTCCAGGACCGTTTCTGGTGACTTAACGTCTGGTATTCATCTTTCAAATTTCTTCTTTGATTTCCCCGAAATGCGCATTATTTTTCTGTTGGAAGCCTCTTAATTCCTGCAATACCGTCTCCCATTCAGCCATAATACCACTGTTGGCTGCTGAGTTCAAGTCAAAATGTGCAGCAGTAATTCTTCAAAGCAGAGGTTCTAGATGAATAGCGGTTAGCATTAGCAGAAATGCTAGCAATATTTTCTCAACTTTAAACGTCCACTTATTGGCACTACAAAACTTCGGTTTTGAAGTATTTCACTCACCCCTGTTCTTTTTCACCTTTATAGATATGCTTTCGTCATTTAAGTGGGGTTGGGTTTTAAATTTCTTAGGTTCTCGGGAGCCCGTTCACAGAGCAGCCATCACGACGACGTTCAAACCGGAAGTCCAATAGGAACTTTTAAAGTTATTCTAAATATATAATTGTTGTGAGATTGGTTTCTATTCTATATGTAGAGTAACGGTAGTTTGGTTTCCTGAACACTGGGGGGAGCACTAGAAGGATACACCGGAAAAACGAGTTTGAATAAGAAGCTGTTCATGTGGTTACCTCGTGCTCTAGCTAAATAAAGAAGTACGGCTTTCCAACCTCATGTCATGACAATAATATATTTCAGTGAAATTTGTGATTATACCATGGGAAAATGTGCAAGAGATGGGCATAGTTTTCCAAGTTATGAAAATGAGATGAATGGATACAGTAAGAACAGAAAGCAGTTAGACATTGAATTGCTGCAGCAGAGGTCAGGAGAACAGATGGGCGGAGAGATTTACCGCCCAGTTTTCCACCGGCGCAGCTTTAACATAATACTGCAGTGCTGCTGACTAAATATAAACAAATCCGCCATTTGTAAAAATACAACTGGTATCAAACTGATTTGAGTAATTTGGATATTTCTTTCTTCTGCCTAAAGAAAGAAATGTAAGGAATAATTTTAAAAAAAGATGAGCAGAGTAAACTGGTGTGGGAGTGGTGAGCCCCACAAGACAAGACGCTGTTATGCATGCTGGTGGCATTTGTATATGGTTCAAACAATTTATGTGTGGACGAATGTGGGAGTGCTCTGAATACCTGTGTTTGTAACTGGAGCATGTCGCGTGTGTTTGACTGTATAAGTGTCTGCAAATTTCAGTGTCAGCATCTGTGTGTGTTTAACAGGGGAACTGTGTGTAAGCACGTTTATGAAGGTCATTGTGCGCGTGTGTGTGTGTGTGTTTGTCATTGTGCTCATGTGATACACTCTGTAAATAGCAATGGACCGCAAAAGAGAGCGGACACAGCGGCTGTTCCCTGTGGCATGATAGTAATACAACACATGCACCCAATCACCTGGAGTAATACTGGAACAAACAGACAAAAGATGGAGAGCAAATACAAGATTGTATTTGGACTTTTTAAAGGATGAGAGAAACAAAATTAAAACATAAAAGAATGAATAAGAACCACAGTTTAGAATATATAAAGACAATAAAAGCGAAGACTTAGACTGAACAAGAGAAGGTGGAAGCCAAGAATAGATTTGCTCCCTGAATCATTTATCACCTTTATTAACTGCCAAACACAGGAAGGGAGCCAACAGCGTCTAAAGCCAAAGATGTCAACAGACATTTCACCATTTCACCAACAATATGGAACATGGAGAGTGTGTGTCTCCAAATATGATTCTGATGGTGAAGGCCACTGGCAGCTTCTAATGTTTGCTGTAACAGAAGTTTATACAGTAAGCGACGGTGACCTTTCTTATCCAAAGCGCTGGGTCAGCTTTGTACCGTGGAGATGCAGTGGCTTCAGCAGGTACAAAAGGCACCAAGCTCATGTATTCAGTAAATTCAGTCATATACTTAATAGCCATTTTTTAATTATACCTGTTGATTAATTATTCCAGATGCTGAAGGTGTAACATTCAATATAAATGCCAAAAGATTGTCCATAAATTATATGAAAGGCTTCTGCCAAGGACTTTTGGTGTGAATTGTGTGTATTAATCCCAAAATGAA
Source organism: Poecilia latipinna (assembly GCF_001443285.1). Taxonomy (NCBI): domain Eukaryota; kingdom Metazoa; phylum Chordata; class Actinopteri; order Cyprinodontiformes; family Poeciliidae; genus Poecilia; species Poecilia latipinna. The sequence continues at coordinate 82,912 of NW_015113455.1, read as the reverse complement.
AGCAAAAGATCCTGAGAAAGTGCTAGCTGAAGTTAGTAGGAGAGTGATTATCCACATGGGTTAAAAATAGCAACATAAAAGAGAGAGAAGGTTTGGCCATGACAACAATTGTGACATTGAGAGGGAAAAGAAGAAAACATGCAGGCCTGGGAACACCATTACAGCTCTGAAGGGTGGCAGCATCCTGTTTGGTGAGTTATTTGCTGCAGGAGGGAGGAGCCATCTCCAATCACCGATTTCAACAGTGATCTGCAAACTGCAACCATGACAGTTCCACTAATTCTGTCAGGAGGAATGGACAAAAATAATAATTATAATATAATAACCATAATTTTGTAGAGGGTTGCCCACAAATGCCAAGAAAATGTATAAAAACATACAACTTTGAAGGAAATAAGACATGTCTTGTGTTTTGGTCTGGTACTTGGAGTATAAAATAATTTTAGTCACCCTAACTGACCTCAAACAGGAAAATGTCCGACAGTAAGAAATACAAAACGTTCGCTGGAGATAGCCACCAGCACCACTCCTGACACCTTAGGTGATGGATGGATGGATGGATGGATGGATGGATGGATGGATGGATGGATGGATGGATGGATGGATGGATGGATGGATGGATGGATGGAGGTTTAATTAATATGTCTGCAAACTACTGACTGCTGCACCTACATATTTTCTTAGTTTGTGTTGATTACATTATTGACTTTTTATTTTATTTATTTAACATTGGGTAGGGTATTATAGTAGGGGTAGGGTATATTTTCATTTAATAAAGTAAAATACATATAGAAAAATACAAAGGGATGTAATATAAATATTTTCCTGCATATTTTCAGCTCCTTTCCACAGGTAGTTTGTCTTGGCTCAAATAAGTTTACAACTAGGTTAAAGGACTTAATTCAATTCATTTTCAGTTTATTTCTACAGTGCCAATTGAGAGTAAATGTTATCCCAAGGAACTTCACAAAAAAAGTAAATGCAGTCCAATCATATCACAATCAGATTCTAAGTCAATTTCAATTTGACTCTAGTTATCAAACAATTCAATTAAGTTCATTTTGGTTTAAAAATAATGTCTGTCCAAGCTGGTTGCATCAAAAATGTGTCTGTATTTCCAGGCCATCTGCATTTTTCTGCTTTTAAGCTCAGTAGAAACTTTCTTCACTGAAATAATGTCGGCCTGTAGAAGGTTGAATGTTTACTGCAGGCTTGTGGTTGTGACACTCCTTTTATGGTAGTCTTTGGAAGAAAATGCACTGATACTAAATAGTCCAGCTTCAGTCTGTATCACATGCAATCTTATGTTAAAGCATGTGCAGTAAATGTGTACAGTAACTAAGCTGTAAAACCTTGAAAGATCCCTACAGAAAAAATAACCCTGTTTTGACTCTGTTTAACTCCCATCCGTTTGTCTTCAACACAGTTATTGTTGTGTTCTTGTAAATCTGACTTAAATCCACACTCACAGCAAAGTTAGCCACATTTTGATTTGACATTTTCTATTTCTATTTCCCTAAAACATTTTGCTATGCACAGACCTTAGCCTATAGTTCTGACCTTTTCTTTACAGACATGCCTGTTGGCACTAAAGTTAGCTGATCAGTTGTTACTGACTCCATTGACCCTGAGCCAGAGGTATCCAGATTTCTGGAATAGCCACTTAAGTTGATTTAAGTTGTGATGGAGCATGTGTGTTTGGGAGTAGATCAATCAGGAATAGCATAGCCACTAAAATGAACCAAGGTTTAAAACATTTCACACACTCCTCCCACTTAGTGAACAAACTATGTCCTGTTTCTCACCTTATGCTCTTTGTGTGACCTTAGCTTTGACTGGCTGCTGAAAGCAAACCATCTTGTTCACATAATAGAGGAGCACTATGTTCTGAAAGATGTGCAATTTATATTTTCGAGATGAAATAAACACCTAAATGCTAAGTTTAATGTCAACACCAATATGTGAGTGTTTCTTGAGCTGTTAGCTAATTTCTAATGACAATGTTGGGATTTTGATTCACTATATTCTTATGTAAGTAACTGGAAACGATTTGCTCCTTATAAACTCTGTGTGAACTCTCCTTGTTGTAACACTCGTGTTTTGCTGCAGTACCATGAGAATGCAGCACAGATACAGAAGCTGCTCTACTTTTTTCTGTTCCCCCTTGAGTTCATGTTTCAGAGATAAAAGCTTCAAGATTCCCAACCTGACCAGTTCAAACAGCGAAACACACATACAAGGATGCTAACATCATCTGTTCTTGTAAAAAAAAAAAACCGTGTTGAAATGTTTGACCTTACATTTCTGCGTTCAAATAACCATTCATTCTTTTTCATTAAAAATAAATTTGTGTATTTATTTTTCCAGGTAAGTAATCCTTGGTTGAAAGTTGGAGGTAACTCTATTCTTAAAAGAGCCAGTGACCTGCATGTTTTAGATATTTCCCTGGTGCCACAAACTTGAATCAAATTAATGTTTTATTAGTCGGCTCCTGCAGAACCTGATGACATGCAGGGGAAGTAATTCAGCCATTTGAGTCACCTATGTTGAAGCAGAGACACGTCTAAATCATGCAGGACAGTGGTTCTCGAGAACTGGAGATAAAAGCCCCCATTTTAATACATTTTTTTTCTAACTAAATAATGAAAACATATTAAAATGCAACCCTCTCCCTGCAGCAGCCACTCACTATTAATGGAAAACTGCATGTTGCCTTGAGGTGGAAGACTGTTCAGGCATCTCCATGGCAGCATGAAGTTTTCACTGTGTGTGTTCAGGTATTTATAATGTTTTTGGGCAAACAAATCCTCATAATTATGATTTGATCTATGCAGTCAATTGTTGTTTGCTGTAAAGTCAATCCTATACTCTGTGGGTTGGATTGTGCTGTTATACTGTACAGGATAGAAAGCACTGGTACAGTTTAATGTATTGGATTTAAGTGGTGATAAAAATGAACTCATGTAAAAAAAAAAAGAGAAATAGAGGATAAGGCCACAGATGGCAAAAATCGTGATTTTTTTACCCTCTCATTTAAATGAAGGAGGCTGGATTCATTTTGTAAATGGTTTCTTTAAATTATGAGCTAATAAGTCAGGCTATGTGCAATGGAAATTTATTCATGACCTGTTGAGTAATTTTATGACCTGTACTTTATTTTACATTTATGTTCATTAAATGGTAAAGATCAATACGAAACTATGATGAATGAATCTTCGAGACATTCATATCAGTGATGATACAAGTTTCTCTCCAGGCAACATTAAGACAGGAAACACTCTTCTAAAGCACAAAGAGTTCCCTTATTATGCTTTTACATTTAAAATCATACATTACAACCTGCTGAAGCTTCAAAAAACGAGGAATTTCTCCTCCAATAGGGATCAAACCCCAAAAGCTTAGCAAAACAAAAATCTATGCACTTCTTTTACTTCAGACATATTTTTTCTTAACTAATATTGTAAAATGAAAGATGCAGTTTAAGTGAAAAATCTCCCCCAAGAAGTTCACAGAAACGTTTTGAGAGCCTGTCTGCTTGGCAGCAATATACAAGAAAATTTGGTTTAGCTGATAACTTATTATGAGTCTTAACTGCAGATAGAAACAATCACTGAAATACAACAGAATTTCATATTTAAGTTACTATACAGTATTCAAAGAATTAAAAGAAAACTGAACATTTTATGTTTTTAAAATCTTCAATACCATTGCAGTATTTGTTGTATTGATGTTGACTTTTTTCTTTAAAAACAAGATGGCAATGTTCATATGACAATATTTTTTATTGATTATATTAAAAGAAATATTTCAGTCCTTGTATACGTTTTTACATCTGTGTGAGTTTGTCTTCTGTGTTTCCTCTTTAGTTCACAGATAGTTACTGCATGACTCATATTATGGAGAACACTTTGGTAAATTGTGACCACATACAGTGTTTCTACCTACCTCCACTCTGCATCACCTGTTCTTTCTCTTTCCAATCCCTCAACTTCCAATCCATCCTGGCATTTACAAATCACGACGAACGGCTGGGAGAAATTTGATTCATTTCCTGAGCTGAAAAGCATTTTCCCCTGAACTTCACTGTTTTCAGCCACCAAGTCTAGGAAAATAAGGTGAAAAAAGGAAAGCATGTTGTTTGGTTAAATAACCACAAATTATAATGTGTTTGCATGCAAATTACGAACAACTGCAGTGACTTTCACATGTCCTTGAAGTAAAAAATGGTTCCCCTCTCCAGGAGTCCAACAGCACTCCCTTAGCAGATATAATTTTTCCAGTAGGGTGCCCCAGGGTGTCCTCCCAGCTTGATGTGACTGCAATAAAGTGGCTCCTCAGAGATATCTCTAGAAGACAGACAGAGTCAATGCACAATATGCCTCACCTAGTTCCTCTGTTTATCTACAGTGTCTTGCAAAAACATGGATACTGCTTGAATTTGAGGTAATAACAGAATAAGCAGAGATGTCCTGCGGAGGTGTTAGACGTTTATTTATTCATAACGATCAAACACACATAAGATTGGTCAGAGATGATGATAGTCAAAAAATACTTATGTCGCATTAACCCTGGTAAGTCCTGTATGTTCAATGAGTATTCTCTGTCACGCCAGATTTTTACCCATTACTTCATTTGTTGCTTTCATTTCTTTGTTTCTAGAGTTGTTATTGGAATCTGTTTTATGTCAGTCCTGTTGCAAACATTTAAACTCAAAGACACTGACATGTTTAAAAAATCAACAGTAACAATAAGTAGCTTAATTGAGTTGGATTTTGTAGTTCTCTACTATCTTATGCTGACATTGAGCCACATCTCTCATTTTCTGTTTACTCCTCACCACCCCTAATTGTCCTGGGATTCTCCCTCAATTGTTCTGCAGCCCTTTGTCTAAACTCACCTGGTTTCCATAATTCTTCGTCATTATTTAAGCGTTTGTTTGCTGGATTCTCAAGTTGCTGTCGCTCTAGTTTCATGGCCTGAATTCTTTGTGCCTTGTCTGTAACCTCCCTCTTTCGGATTATTATATCACCTTAGGCATTAGCTGCTTTAACATTTGCATTTGGGTCCACAGCAACAGCACAGCATGACTATTATTTCTGCAGAATTAAACACTTAGCTGGTTAAATAACTGCTTGGCACCCAAACATAATCAACTGCAGCAACTCAGAGTTCTTACTTTAAATCAGAGCGCCATGTTTTTCTATATGTATCCCCTTTTCTGCTGCTCATGATGACTCTCCTTTTTCCATAAACCGTTTTGTTCATGATGACTTTGCTTTTTTTCTTTATCTTTTCAGCTCCACCTAATCTCCTTACACATTCATGTCCTGACAAATCCACCCTCTCCTGTGTCTCCTCAGTTATTCTTCACCCCTTGGGGAGAGAAAAGCATGTAGATCCTTTATAGCAGTGGTGAATTCCCCACTGCATCTCCGTCATGCTGCAGATCCTGCAAAACTCGCAGCCAAACACAAACATACAGAGACTCAAATCAATTCTAGCTCACAAATGTGTTTCTAATATGTCAGTCATTTTCCCCGCTCTTGCGCCCTCATACAGACATGGGTTAACTTTGGCACTCACGCTCAGTTTTCCCTCATAGAAGCAGTGCAATCTATAATTGAGTAGATGGCTGTTATTTTAAGGCCTCAAGGTCACGAGCATCAATAACTCTGCTGGACCACCACACATAATTCACACATACTCACATGCATCTGATCCAATGGTGGAAATTCTGTTTGCTACTCCTCATCTAACTGAAACACACAAATCAAAGCTGCAGCATCAACCGGAGTAATTTGGAGGTGCATTTGTTTTCACCCATGTTCATTATTTATTCCAGCTAGATGTCGTATGATCCACCCTGGAAAGAGAACCTTACAGAGCCCAGGAGTGTATGCAAACTGATAGGCTTTACAATGTCTAAGGGAGAATTTACAACTAAAAAATGTGATTTGGTGCAAACCATGTAACTCTTTCTGTGTGACTTTGATCCTTTCTTAAACAGGACTCCGGTCAATTCGAGCTTCTTATCGTAAACCATTTAATCTTCTAACAAAGCTGTTCATTTCTCTCTGTCTCTGTTTGTTGGGAGTTTAACAAGATGTAACACGGTTATCGGGAAACCACAGTGTCATACAGTGGAGATGCTGTTGCTGTTAATGGTTTTCCTTTGAGGAAGCAGAGGGCTGCAGCAAGCATATCAGCAGCTGCAGGATGGGCGAGAGATGCCACGGCAAAGGGCAAACAGGAGAGCTGCACAGAGGTCAGCGGCAGGACGGACATCTGTCAAAACCAAACGTCAAAAAAAGAACATGAAATAATTCTTATTTCTTTATTAACAGGAATATTTGTATAGCTTACTTGAGTTTTATAAACCATAAAATTGCACAACTTGCAAATAAATAAATTTAATAAATTAAATAAATAAAATAAATGTGTGCAATGGAAACATGCCAATTTAAAAACTGACTTTTTGATAAAAAGTTTTGTGCTAGGACGAGGTGGTTTATCAAAATAGATGTATTTCACAAAACTGCGATGGAAATACTTTTTTGCATCACACGGTTCATGTGATCGACAGCCGGATGTTACTACTGGAGAAAACCACAAAGAAGACAACAAAAATCTGAAGAGAGAACAATGACTGAGGTCTCCTGCCTTTACTCCTCACCTCACAGGACAGCAGGTGACTGATAGAAATCTCAGTCACCAGCTGTGCTATGTGCAATTGAGTTTTTAAAGTAAAATGGATAAAGGCTGAAGGGGGAGAAAGAGCAAAACTTAATATAATAATAATAGTATGTCAAGGGCCACAAGGATTTATGAAATGAACCATGGCTACTATGTACATGTACAGAAGAGTGTGTTTTTGGACATCTACAATTGAGAGGTTGAGGAAGTAATGAGAATGAGAGAGAGAAAGAGAGAGATTACATTTGTCTTCATGTCACTATTTTCCTAAACAAGCATCCAAACAGCTGCGTAGCATTATTGTGTTCTACAGTATAAAGACAAGAAATGCCAAATGTGAACAGAATCGTCCAAAAAGAGATATATTCATAAATGTGTGCGTGTGTGAGAGCAGGGGTGGGATTAAATTGTCATTATCCGGCTATAAAGGTCAGAAGGTTCAACATCAGACAGCTGCAGATTAACTGACTGACAGACTGTCTCCTTTGTTTGAATTTACTACAACCACCATTAATTTACCTCAGCTCAGTTTTATGTCTGCCTGCTGATCTGCTTCAGATTGCTGTCTCTCTACGCAACCCAACTGTGCATAAGCTTCACATCATGGACTGTTTGCTGGTGAGCACTGACCTCGTCAAAGGTTAGTGAGGTCTGAAATGCTTGAGTTGTTTTCTTCCTGGTACTTCTTTAACCTCCTGGGTGAGTCATTAATGTGTTTTTGGTAAATTCTTGGCAGAACAGCCATTTCCTGGAAGGTTCACCACGGTTCCATGTTTTAAGGAATCACATGGTCTCTGTAAAGATTGCTCTTGTTTGCATTCATTCACTTTCTATTTTGGTTCTGCTTACCATTTGTTCAGGCTGTGACAAGAAAGCCACTTAATTGAGCTTAGGAAAATGCAATGCTCTCATTGAAGCTTATTGTAAAATAAAAATGTTGGTTCTTGTTATTAAATATGATTTGAAAAGCATCTGCAGAATTTAAAAATGTTCTGTATGCTTTTTTCCCAGCTTCGGTGTAGTTTTATGTTGCTCAGCACTGTCATTGTTTTACTGTAAAAAGACACATTTTTAATATTTAATGGAACAAAAGCAACTTTGTAGGAGTATTTTTTTTCTACTTGAAGGACTTGCCTAGAAATTACTGTCCCTTTTGCCAGAAATATGGTTTCCTGTCACAAAATATTAGTTTAATAATCATCTTGACTCATTGCTTTTGGCTTCGGGCTCTTTGCCCTCATGACTCTCATCTCACTTTCTCTATATCGGTGCTGCCTCACTGACAGCTCACAGTGATATTCTTCCCCATATTACTAAAACATAAGATAGATAGTTTATCTTAAGGAAAAACTTGTTAGACATAATTTAATAGGACTTTCTGATGAAGGCTTACCAAATGTCATTTTCTATGTATTTATTGCATGGAGTAAGGATGGGCTTCCCATGTAAATCAGAAGTTTTGATCCACTTTATCTGGAAATATACAAGTTTTACAAAGTAATATTTTATCCGGCAACCTTGGATAAGCTGAGGGTAATGTGGAAGTTTTGTTCTCTCAACATGTGATGCCATGATATAGAAAATATGAGATAAATACGTTGAGCTCAATTAACATCTAACAGGAACGTTTATTCTTCTTCTGTATAATTAACATACTCTACATACAATACTATAAAGAATTGTCCATTTTATAAATAAAGAGGCCTTTTGTGTGAGAACCATTTCAAAAAGTGCAAAATACAATAAGTTCAAAGTGAATTCAGTAATCCTTCAGTTGTTTCTCAGCCAGCTCAAGACACATGTACAAAGTCCGCTGATGCATGGGCGTTCAACAGGAGCTGCAGATTTTCATGGTTAAAAAACATGGATATTTGGTTAATTGTTCATTCTATGTGCTTTGTCTCTGTCCTGGCTCTGAACTTTGATTAATAATTTATTTTAATATGGTTAAGGGTGTTTCCTTCATTAATATTCTTAATTTATATTTAATGGGTAAATAGGGTGTGGTTTATTTACAAGTACTACCTCCAAGCTCTTTGTCATGATCATGCTGGCAGAACAAGCCTAAACTACAGACCACTGCTTCCAGTTTGTCAGTCTTTGATCTGCCTTGAGCCCACCAGTCCTGCTTGTCTGTTATGGCTGTCAGACCGGAGGCTGCCCAGACTCTGGGCCCGAGCTGTCACTCACTGCCATCTTTGACCCTGAATGTGTCACCCATCATCAACTCTACACTTTTACTGTCAACAAGCTACACCACAAGACACAAGCTTCCACACCTTTTTTATTCTTTCTTTGATTTTATTTCCACTTCTTAGTCGGGAGCCTGGATGAGGCAAAGTCCTTCTGCACCCCAAAAGCAATTTAAAAAATTTACATATGGTATTTAACTGACAACAATGGAGGGATTAGCAAAACATTCAGACTGGCTGCACACATCGAACAGATCACTACATTTATTTTGATTATGAAACATTCACCATGAAGTCTAATAACCAGCAGCATTATCATTAGCAAAATCCAATTTTTATATGACAAATAACTTACAGGTGACACATTTCCTTAAACAGATTAGGATACATCATCTACTGACTATACAAAACATGTTCTTTATATTTTTTTTTTTTTTTGCACAAACTTATTTTTAGATAATGAGACTTTAGTCTGGTCAGTTCTGCCTACATTGAGCTCTTTTCAGAATGAGCTGCTTAGGGCGTCTTGTCTCTTTAAATCCAATTAAGTTGCTGCTGGCCACAGCCCCAACATAACGTTTACATGTGTACATGAAAATGGCTCCACACAGATGTACAATTATACAGCAGTACATCTTTGAAAAACAGAAGTAAAGCCTCTGCAAGTGGTTTCTGAATGGTATGCCAACAACAAAACACATGTCTTTTCCAGCAGCTTTGTACAGCGCATTCAGTGTTGAAACCAGCTGACCAGACATGCTGGAGCTCTGCTTGGGCTGGGCTTTGCTAGAGTTGCCAGTTAATGGAATAGTGCCCATCAATTGTGACTTAATAATCAAGAAGTTTTTGAAACAGCTCATTTTTCACTTAAATACATTAACTCAGTGCCAAAAATAACTGAAGTAAAATGCTGAGCAACAACAACTTATGACAAAAGTCCTCATCCTATTGCCAACGTTAAGTCCAGCCACTCTTCTGCGGAAGTTAATGTTTGAATCAGAAGTTTCATTTCTTCACTTACTGTGCACCACTCATGATTATAGATGAGTTGGAAGTTGGCTGAACAGTAAAGTTTTAAAAAAATATAGAAGAATGAATGCTGAATTTTTGTTTTCATCATTTCAAGTTCTCTCTCTGATGTGCTGCATATTGAATTCAGGTAAAACCAGATTGCTCTCTTGTTTGCAGTAAAAAAGGGCACATATGTTTTTTTGACTACAACAACAGCAGCCTTTTCCCAACATTAAAAGACTTGCATAAAATCTGCTCCCGGTGGTCGTCTAGTTTTGCTTTAATGAGTCGGATAAAAAATGGTTTGAACTTGCTTGAACTGTAAACCTCCTCCTCTCCAAACAGAGCACATCCTCAGCTGTCAGCAGCTTGCTAGGCAGAG
>NW_015113455.1:67881-68460 GCF_001443285.1 Poecilia latipinna | reverse complement strand
TCCCTGCGCGGGGGGTTGAGCCCGCCGGCCCCGCCTCCAGGTCTCTGCTCCCTGCGCCGGCGGATGAGACCGCCGGACCCGCCTCCACGTCTCTGCTTCCTGCGCCGGCGGAAGAGACCGCCGGACCCGTCTCCACGTCTCTGGTTCCTGCGCCGGCGGAAGAGACCGCCGGACCCGCCTCCGGGATTCCGGTTTCTGCGCCGGCGACGCCCGCCGGATTCGCTCCTCCGCCCACCTGTTGGGTTGTTTTTTGTTTTGGACAGTTTCTGGACTCTAGCCCTCCTGCCATCGCCCCTCCGCCCACCCTGCTGGGTTGTCTTTGTTATTGGACTTTTCTGTTTTTGTGGGCGTCTGGTATCCGCCCTTGAGAGGGGGGTACTGTTAGGTTCCGTGTTTCTGTGTGTTTATTTTTGAGTTTCTCTGTGTTCAGTCCTGTGTTCCTGTGAGTCTCTGTCCTGTCCTCCCCGTTGATTGCTCCCCAGGTGTGTCTACTTACCTGATTACCCTCCCTGTGTATTTAAACCCACCTGTGTCTGTGTTCTTCGTCGGGTCCTTGTCTATTGTCCTTGTCTATTGTCC
>NW_015113455.1:60125-64825 GCF_001443285.1 Poecilia latipinna | reverse complement strand
AATTCATTATCTTCACCATACCTGGGTTCTCAGCGTCTCTCCTCACCACTTCAAACCCGCAATTCTTGACACACATAGGAGATGCTTTGAAGAAGAACAAACACATTAAGACATATGGATGCATTTTCTTGAACATAACATTTGGTAATGCATCAATTTAATTGGAGCAGTTTTATTTTGTTATCAAGTATTATTTGGTCCCTTGTTTTGCAGTCACAACAGTCCGGACGCCCGTAGATTTCTGAAGTTCTGCTGCGGTAGCTGACACCACGCTGTAAAGGACAGATCCTTCAGTTCCTGATATCTGAGATGTGGCGCCTGCAGAAATCTGGAACTGTTTGCAAAGCACAGCCCACAAATGCTATTGGCATGCTCCTAAACCATTATTCTTGGTGTGCATCAGGGTGCAATACTTTACAAAAAGGTCACTTAGTGTGCCCTGATGGTGTGACAGCATCATCGTTCAGGCAGGTATTTGTATCTCTGACAACTACGACACTGTCCAGCAAAAGCAATGATCAGTTTTAATGTAAATAAAGTGCTACATGCTTGTTTATCTGGTTCATAAATTTCACTGACTGTTTAACTAACCAGTCAACTGATGATAGAGATTTGTGAGTGTAAATTAACCTGCTCTTTCATAAATATTTATGGGCTCATCAACACAATGTTCACTCTGAAATATGTTTTCTAAACTTTTCAAAGAGGAATTTGCCTTTATTCTTTACAGGCATATGTGAGAGTTGCAACAACTGATCAGAAAATACTTATTAGAAGTCCATGTCAGGAGATTGGAACATCACACACTGTTTCAGTTTCTCACATTTTTGACTGACAGTAAGTACAACATTCAGTGGCATGTGTCAATCTGCTGAGGACAGAAATACACAACTACACTTAACCAACAAAATGGTGACAGCTGGGCAAAACAAATAGAAAGGACAAACTTAAAAACACATACTTCCATCAAAATTGTGAGGACTTGCTTTTCTCTCAAGCTCCCAAGGTATGTGCAGCTCCAAGCAGCCTCATCAGTCTTAGTGCCTGGCATGCACACTCACTCACAGCTACACAAAGAAAGAGTAGAGAGAGGACACAGCAGCTCAACTTGCCTGTGTAGAAGACCTACCAAGCAAGGAAATGTTTGTCTTGACTCTTTCTACCATAAAAGACAGGAGAGGAGTGTAAAATATTCCTGCTGTGTCGTTTCTGGAGAACACAAATATCTCCTGGAACACAAAGCCACACATTGGAATCTCTGACTAAATAAAAGTAACTCTGAATGCGTTTGAATTGAGATGTTTTGGTATATTCCTGTATGGTTACATCAGAGCAGTTAGGTTGACTTAATTGCCTTTTAAAAGCATTTCCCTTTTTCCACTAAACACATCTTTTTTTTTTTTTGTTGCATTAAAACCTGGGCTGCTTATTAAAATCTCCATCAAAGCTAAATGCCACTTAAGAGCTGTTCAACATCTTGCTCAATGCTGCAAAAACTAGTTCCATTAAGAAAAATGATTTCATGCACATGTTGTTACACTAATTGTAGTTACACTTATCACCTATGCAAAGTATATGATTTTCTTGAAATAAAAAAACAGAAGGAAAATCTTTACTGAACATTAAGATGTCTATTGATTAATGATGTCTTACAGCATTCAGTAGGTGAAATGAAGTGTGTATATAAAATGTGTCCTCTTCTAAATCTGTAATGCTGGAACAAAGAATTGAAGAGTGAGAGACTATACTTGGAGTCAGGACATGAGAAAATATTTTGTTTATTTGACGAAGGTAAAAACAGCAATTACAAAGAAGGTCTCTTTGAAAAAAGTTACTGAGCCATAAAGTTATTTAATTAATTGCCAGATGGAAAACAAGTAATAAAATGCTTGCTGTGTTGCATTAATTACTTCTTTTGAAAAACAGATTGCACTTTTTCCCATTTGATTTTGTTCAGTCTATTTTTTGTTTGTGATTATATATATATATATATTTAAAAAAATCCCTTCTCACCCTCCGCGGGTGGTTTCTCTTTCATCCTCTGAGCTCGGGTCCTCTACCAGAGGCCTGGGAGCTTGAGGGTTCTGCGCAGTATCTTGGCTGTGCCTAGAACTGCACATTTCTGGGCTGAGATGTCTGATGTTGTTCCTGGGATCTATTTGAGCCACTGCTCCAGTTTGGGGGTGACTGCCCCGAGGGCCCCGATGACCACAGGCACCACTGTGGTCTTCACCTTCCAGGCCTTCTCCAGTTCCTCTCTGAGGCCCTGGTATTTCTCCAGTTTCTCATGCTCCTTTTTCCTGATGTTGTAGTCACTTGGTACTGTTATATATATATATATATATATATATATATATGTCACATTGGACTAGTCATTCAAACACTGGCTATTTCTTATTCTGACTTTAAAACTTTCTGACTTTAAAACTTAGTGTCATAATCAGTCTATTCTTCCATGTACACTTATTGTGTAATTTGTGTATTGAACATACACATTATACACATGTAAGAATATAGATACCCAACTAAACATCTTCTTTTCAATATTTCATAGATTGTTTCCTGTACATCCTAGTATCCTGTGTGAATGAGGCTGACATTAAGGGTTGCATACAACTCCAAGGATCATTCACAGGACTCTGTATCTACACTCTTGTAAAACTACACAAGGAACATGGTTGTAAGCCATAAAATACACTTGGACTGCCTGGACACTCAAACTCTGATGGCCTCCCATTGAAGTTCTGCCTGGATCAAGATCTGGTCCAGTTCCATGACCAGGACAAAACCCACTCTGCTCCTCCTGGATCTAATATTCAACATCAGAGCCTCCTCTCCAGCACCATATCTCTCAACAGTTGAAACACTATTTATTAACAAAATATTGGTTCAACATCACACTTCATTATTTTGGGAAATTGATCATCTGTGAACATTTTACCTTTGTAAACAAGAGAAGCAAACTGATTAGACTGTTCTAACAACATGAGCTGTGTCAGCTAGAGTTACAATCAATCACTTGTAAACATTGAAGATGCAACATTACTTAACATGATGTCAACCAGCTACCATATGTGCACTACAAGGACCATTTCTGGGCTAACATACAATTTAAACAAATGCTTCAAGAACTATAAAAAGTTTGTACTTGAAAAAAAAAACAGGTTTCTCTCATGCCGCATGAGAGAAAGTGGAAAACAGCATCAGTTGTAGTGCTTTACGTAATTTACAGCAGGTAATCCTGTTATTTCTAAACCTTTACAAACACTTTCTCAAACAGCCTGTTACAAAAGCTGTAAACCGAGACGTGTTCCCAGTCAGTTTCAACCTGTTTTTTTCCCGACATGGGCATGGGTGTGTTGTCTTGCACAACTATGCTGCAAAACAGGAACCCGCTTTGTGCTTCGTTCAAGTGTTTTAATCAATACATGACAGTAATCCAAAGCTGGGAGACACAACTCTTTTGTCTAGGTTCACATTGTATTAAACTTAAAATGTGTATATTTTTCAAAAAACATTCTAATTTCAGTTATATGTGATATTTATATAAGCTATTTCACCTTTTTTTTTTTTTTTTTTTTTTGCAAAATTCCTACAGAAGAAAAGATATTGTTCTGTGGTCTCTCAACCAAACTCACCTTTCATGTTGGGATTCAGCATTTATATTTTTAGGACATTTTTGTAGCTCAAAAAGCAAAGCTTGGCAAGTTTCCAGGGGTTTTGTTACTGATTTTGCTGATGCCAACATAAACAGACTTAGTCAGTACAACCGGGAGACGGGCTTATAAATGGGTAAGAAGTGATGTGGAGTTCATGTGGAGGGGTGAAGGCACACATTTAACCGAGAGGAAAAAGAAAATCAGTTTCTCTGAAGAGGATGTCCAAGCAGAAGAAAACAGCAGTGCCACGAAGGCCTTAAAGATTTGGGGAATAAACACAGCTGTATGCTAAAAATAAACGTTTTCTCCATTAAGACATCAGATGTAAGCAAGCAACACAATGTGATATGTATTTGTTTTGAGCAGGTGTGTCAGAAAAACTCTGTAGTAAAAGGTTGAGTCAGTTCATGGTGCTGCTTCGAAGGCAGTCTGATTAGATCACTGTTTCCCCCATCATGCTCTGCACTGTTTGGGTTTAGGTTTAAATCCTTTATGTTGGCTGCTTGCACTGTCAACATGTTTAGATGTTTGTTGATGAAGAACAAGTCCGTATCATTGTTGATATGTAAGCCTTATTATAAGACAGTATAAACAATGACTAAAGAGAGTATGTGTGTCATCACACATCCAGGAAGTTTAATTTTGAGGAATTCTTTCTATCAGACTTCCGCAGAGTTATCCATTTTGTTTGTACATGTGTCAAAATGCCTTAAAGTCCTTGGATAAGTACTTGTGTCAACACTGTAGTATTGTCTGCTAGGTGTTGTACAGACAAATAGAAAAACAGATACAGCACACATGAGACTGTTTTACCAGCACATTTTTAAAGTTAATTTAATTCAACCAGCTAAATTAGGAACATTTACTGCACAACAAGGACATTTTAGGACATATATATATATATATATATATATATATATATATATATATATATATATATATACCATGTATAGTTTTACAGTTGATGAAAAACAGATACAGCACACATGAGACTGTTTTACCAGCACATTTTTAAAGTTAATTTAATTCAACCAGCTAAAT
>NW_015113455.1:51365-55445 GCF_001443285.1 Poecilia latipinna | reverse complement strand
TACCATGTATAGTTTTACAGTTGATGAAAAACAGATACAGCACACATGAGACTGTTTTACCAGCACATTTTTAAAGTTAATTTAATTCAACCAGCTAAATTAGGAACATTTACTGTACATCAAGGACATTTTATTGTTTTATAAGAACAATATTCAGAGTTCTTCCACTGTCTTTATATTACAGTCTAAAAAAGTTTGAACTTTTCTAGATTTTGACAATTACGGGAAAAGCAAATAAAGTTTAAAAAAATTGTATTTCCAGACTTTTTATTTCCTTTCTCTTTCCATACCTAATGAATATCTGAATTTGTAAAGTCAAGTGTGTTGTGATCCGTAGTTTTCTGTGTTTATTTTTGGTTTTTTTCTGTGTTTATTTTTGGGTTTTTTCTGTGTTTATTTTTGGGTTTTTTCTGTGTTCATTGTGATCCTGTTCCCTGTGAGTCTCTGTGATGTCCTGTCCTCCCTGTCTTGATTGTTCTGCAGTTGTGTCTCGTTCCTGTGATTACCCTCCCAGTGTACTTAAGTCCACCTGTTGTCTCTGTCTCTTGTCAGGTCCTCGCCTACTGTCATCTCAAGTCACTTCTGTCTTACGTTCTCTGCTCTCCAGTTGTGCTGTATAGTCCTGGTTAGCGTTTAGCTCTCGTTTTCAGTCCTCATTGTATCAGTTGCTACCGGTAATTAGCTGTGTGCTAAACTCTCTGCCGTGCTGCCTGATCTGGACTGTTTTGAGCCACATTTAACATTAAATTCATCATCATCTTCATCACAACCTGGGTCTCTGTGTTCATCCTCACCACCACATGACAAAGTGTGATTTTTCTAACTGTTTTTATATGAAACTGCACATCGAGGTGTTGTATCCATATCCTGACATGTTTCAGTTTTAACCCAATCCTTTCCGTAATGTTTGGGTTACTGTCATAAAAGCAGTAACAAAGTATATGGAAGACCTAAAGCTACATGCAAAAATATATTGATCCTCCATTTCTACTGTGTAAATAAATATCTTGGGTCCTCAATCTTCAAAAGCCAGAAAGTAACAAGAAAAAGCTTTTACTTTAATTCTATAAGGCCAGTATTATTTTTCTATGGTTTATAAATGAGTTTAGCTTAAATGGGTAGCCTGAAACACTATATCACTGAATAAGTGCCCAATCTATTGTTCGGCAGTCTGAAACCGATCTTTTAGAATCTCACTTATATTATGATGAAATTAAGGTTTTATTAACAGGGGCTGCAGCATAAGAGTGTGCTGCATAAAAATATAATTTTGCTGGGCTAAGCAGCTCCTCCTGCTTCCTTTTTATTGTCAATAGTGTTAAATCAAACATTCATGTTTCTCCTTCTAAGTCTGGCACTTCTTTTACTACCTAAAACATACATTTTAAACTAACATAAATTTTACACAAAAGAAAATTATCCTGAGCTGTTGGCAGCCTTTTATGTCTAGCTGTTGGTCATCCTAACAATAGATGATGAGAAGGGAAGGAAACGTAATTCACTTCTGGCCTTGGTGGTCCACCCAATAAACTCACAATCATAAAAGTATTTCCTCATCTAGTAAGAAATACTTACTAGGATAACCTGATGTTGGACCACAAAGACCTCACAAGAACAATCAGGGATTTCGTGACCAATCTGCAAAAAAGAGGAAGAAGCCATAAACAGCAGCACAGCGTCTGCATATGAATGCAGACGCTGTTCCTTTGGTTCCTTCCTCCCTACATTTACTTGCATTTTACCAGCAGAGGTCAATATACACAAAGCATTTAATCCCCTCTGATCTCTGCCTGTTTTTGTGCCATTTGCATTCTCAGTGTCTCAACTGTGTTACAAACAAAACCTTTATTATTCATTTATTTTATTTTATTTTATTTTTTTTGCTCATCTGGAAATTATTTAGATCATTTTACCCCTAAAAACTTCCATAAGTAATTCACAGACTGAAACTTAGCAGACAGTGTTTCCGAAGTTTGGATCGGAAGCTCCGGCTTGCAGGATGTGAATGACTCACTGATTCTGTTGACAATTGGCTGTTTTTAGCTGCCTCTCCATGTCTTGTTCCTTTAGGGATGGCAGCTATTTGTGCTAATTACTACATATATGTGATGGGCTGCTTTTCTGGGAAATAGGTTTGTCAACAAGATGTTAGCAGAGATCTGCAGTTGGGGCTCATTTTCATGTTCTCCAAGCATGGCAGCATGATGGCTGATGTTTCTGCTGGTTAGTTTCTATTTCTGTATGCCTTGGACTGCATAAGAGATTTGTAAAATAAAAATGTAAATCCTTTGAACTTTTCACATTTGATCTAAATAGAACCACAAACTTTAATGTACAGGTGAATCCAGAAGTTTACATACATATCAAATGGCATATTCACCTTTTTTCTCAGTTTAAATTTAAATCAAACCAAACTTCTCTTTTTCTATTTGCTAAATGACAAAACTATAAGAGATATTCATTAATTTATTAAGTCAAAATCGAGTTAACATTCAGGAAGAATACTATCTCTAACCTGACAAAGCACAGATGATTATTTCATTGGTTCTGAATCTTCTAATTAATTGAAACATTTGAGTTGTTTTGAGCCACACCTGTGGATGTATTTAAGGCCACACCTTGAACACTTTGCTTTCTTGTTTGACACAATGGGAAGCTGCACCAGTGTGATTCACCCTTGAGAACAATTTCCAGATGTTTGAAAGAGTCACTTTCATTTCTGAGGCAAGGAGGAAGAAATTCCAAAAAATGTTTTTATCTTTTAGAAAGAGCAATGAGAAAAAAGCAGAAGGCTTATGGCTGGGGTAGATGTTAACCTTCCTGCAAGACAAAGACCCTAAATATACAGCCAGAGGTGAACAAAAAATAATTTAGATCAGTGGTGCCCAAAGGCTTGGCATCCTGCATGTTGTTACTCTGATGGTAGTAACAACCTTCTCAGCATGTCTATGCTCTTCTTAGGCCTCTAATGAGCCATCATTTGATCCAGGTATGATAAACCAGGGAGAGAACTAAAACATGCAGGATGTCAGCCCTCAAGGACCAACTTTGGGCACCCCTGATTTAGATAAAAGCATGTTTGAGGCATAGAACATCACCTCTAGATCTAAATCCAATTGCGAATCTGTGGCGAGAGTTGAAAACCATCATCTACCATCATCCAATCTTGAGTTAATTTCCAAATATGAATAAGCAAAAATGTCAGTCTCTAGATGTGTAAAGTTAGCGGAGACGTTCAATCTCTTGCACAAATCCATGATTCTAAAAGCTACTGATTCTAAAGAACGACTACAAATGCAAGCCACACCTTTCAAGTAAATCATTTTCTTTCCACTTCACAATTATGAGCTATTTGTTGGTCTAGCAACTAAAAGCTTCAGTGAAATACAGTGAAATTTAAATTTGTGGTAATTTTCCAAGAAAAAAAATTATTTGGAGAGAAGTCGAGTGCAGATAACTGGAATGTTGGAGTTTACCTGAATTTATGGTGGCTGTTCTTACTTTTACAGCTCTGACGGGTTAATGGTGCATCCAGCTCATTATTAGCTTCATGGTACCTTTGTTACTGATTGTATTCCTTTGAACTGAACATTACAAGAAATCCCTCCAGCTGGCTAAGCGGTTAATGACTAGAAGTGAAACTTGATGAGGTTGTAGTTGGTTTTAAACAGGTTGGTTGGATAAGCTTGGTAAGTTTATAATTGGAAGCTCTGGGCTGTCTGTCAGATGTTTGGCAGTTTCTCACTGACCAGCTGCTTGGTTTGAAGCTGCAGGACTCAACAACTGCTTATGGTGCTGGAGTTACTCAGAGAAGTGATTAGTGCCAGAGTGGAAGGTCGTGATCCTTGGTATGTAGGTCTAGACATGTGGAAAAGGCATCCAAACCAGTGTATGCATCTGTAATATGGAAAACCCTCCAAAAGGGAAATGTATACCTTAAACTGCATGTATACCTTAAACTGTAAGCAAATAACATGTTTTGACACATTTAAAAGATGGATAATCCATATTTAGAGTTTAAATAGATTTGATTTATTGCAATTTATGCCAAAATATGTTGATTAAATTTGAATATATAAA